>NC_053159.1:111890445-112039614 GCF_016835505.1 Polypterus senegalus | reverse complement strand
ACTCAACGCATCTAGTAGTAGGATGTTATACCATGTTAGCCATTATGGATACCCGAAGAAGTCAAGCAAAACAACATCTTTTATTGGCTAACTAAAAAGATTACAATATGCAAGCTTTCGTGGCAACTCAGACTCCTTCTTGTAGACATCATTTAATGGAATTACTATATAACATAATTGGTAATGCATTGTATGTATTAGTATTATATTTATATTTTTAATATGTTTTACATTCATATCTAATCAGCCATATCTAATTCTTACCATAAGTGTTTGGCCCATACATTTCTCTGAGGTATTTTGCATCTCCCGCATCAAAAACAATAGGAATGGACGGCCCGTTGTCAATTTTGCACAAACCGCCTTTGTATTTCAATGGAAAACGCTACAAAATAAAAAAAATCAGTACATAGAAGGAAAAAAGTAATATTGCAATTTCTACTCAATAAACTTTATAAAACCATTTTAAGAAATTGAATAATTGCATTTTTATATGTTATATACACAGAATATTATATGTACCAATTTATTTTTGAAAACCTGCTTCTTTTTAAAATCCACTACCAATGGTCAAGATTACTGAAGCTGTCAGAGCATGATTACTATTACATAACTATGAAAAATAAATATGATTTATACCACAGTATATAACATACTTGAAGAGAAAGTCACTATTTTTATAATATAGCTAGAATGTCAAATTGTACATCAATGGTATTATTCTGCTTGAATGTTTTGAACTAAATAACTAATTTGATATACAGTGCTATATGTAACATTTTGGTCTTACTTAACAAATTAACCACGGCCTTAAAACATGACTGGGACTCTACTGCCCTGTCTTGTACTGTCTCTTGTACTTTAGGCAAGGTAACATGTAACAGTGAGGGCAACATTTTTTTCAATGAATTTATTAGCTTTAAATGGATTTTCATAATCATTGTAAACTACTTAATGTATAATTCACATCATTAACATTATAACATCTAGAAATAATATCATTGGATGCAAAAGGTATTTTTTATAGATTTGAATAGGACAGCTAGAATTGACAGCCTTTTATATCTGAACAGTGGTTTATGTCTAAGCCAAGGCCTGGATTTATGTCTGAAGATAATAGTTTAGTATAAACTCCAAGGCACCTAGCTCACTGTAGAATCTAGAAATTGCTAGAGATTACAATTGAATGGAATAACCCTCAGGGCACTTGCTGGTTCAGTGCTAAGCGACAGGGTTCCAGCTGTCCCATGCTGGCTCTGCTACCATTTGTAGGCCATGTGTATACTTGTGTAATCACCTTCCAGCCATTAGTGGTCTCCATTTCTCTATCATTCTCTTTTGGGAATCTGCTTTTGAACACATGCTGCATGTACAGGATTGAGCTCTACTAAAACTAATGTTTTCCTTAAATAATAATGCTGAAACATACCATAATATTTGCAAGTGAAATTCTAATTATAAAAATAATTTTGTTGGCTGCAGCATCTGCCTTTGACCCTTGTCTTAAACTATTGTCTTTATAATCACATTGACTAACTGAATGCACATTTACTCATGTGCACATTCAAAGTATGGACAGTCAGCTGTAGCCAGATGCCTCAAAATCATTCATGAAAAATATACATTGCCTTACTCTTGACCTGCTCTTTAATCTTTACTAAATAATACATTCCCATGGTTTAATAGTATATATATGTATACATATATATATATATATATATTGTAACAAAGGCGCTATATAGGCACCTGACCCAACACGGAGGCACGTGTAAAAACACAAAGACTTTTATTTTTCTTCAGCTGTGGGACACGTCTTCCCCGTGCCACACAGCCCAAACACAGTCCCAAAGCACAATAAACACAACCAACAAACACTCTTCTCTTCCCTGGCTCCACCACTCCTCCCTCGCAACCTTGTCCTCCTCCACCCGACTCTGGCCGATGAGTGGTGGTTGTTAGCTCCCTTTTATAGGTCACCTGGAAGTGCTCCAGGTGTTTGATCACCAAGATCCGGCGGCACTTCCAGGTGTGATTCAGCTGTTGCCCACACGGGCTCAGGAGTCCCAAACACAGTACTCCCTCGCGGTACCTGCAGGACCCAATAGGGCTGCCCCCAACTCCAATTCCCAGGGAGCCCTGTGGGAAACCGAGGCACTACACCAGCCCAGGGGGGCAGCCATCTAGTGTCCAGGGGGAGGTATTGCACTGTCCAGGGCTGCTCCCCCTGAATACAGTGTGCAGGGGCGTTACGGCTGGGCATGGACGCCAGGCGCCTGTCACATATATATATATATATATATATATATATATATATATATATATATATATATAGCCACCATCTGCAGCAATAACCACTTTAAATCTTTTTGACTTCCATGTAGAATTGCTTTATGTTGCTCAGGTTAGTCAGATGATGTTAATTTACTGAGATTTTCATAAAAAAAAGGTCAGAAGCTCAGAAGCCTACCACTACATAAATCTATTTCAAATAGAAAACAGTATATTGGCTTGGTAGCTATTAAATTTAAATATAAAACATCAATGAATATTTTATAACATTCTTGTTTTATTTATAGACCCATTCATTATAATGTGGAAAAGTGTTTGAGAAAAAATAAATGAGGTGGATTAGAATTTTTAGAGAAAAACTGACCTATGATATTTGCCTATTATATATAATATTTTACAGTATTCATTAGCCCAGCATGAGTAAAGGTGCGAATGAGAGTGAATGTGCCCTATGATGGACTGCAATCCAGTCATGAGTGGGTTCATGCATTGCAAGTGTTGCTGTGATGGCTTCAACAAATAGTGACTGTCTAATGGTTTCAGAAAATGGATGGTTGTATATTTATACAAAATATTACTCACCTGAAAGAGTCCATAAAGATTTCCCCCATAAAGTGGGAAAAATTTACTGTTTGTGTGATACCTCACAATGGCAGAAGTTTTCCAATTTTCCATTAAAACTTGGTTGGGAACATGCCACACAGACATATCCTGGGCCTGAATATCGTAATATCCTGGGTTCTGAAAAAAAAGTGTGTTTTAACTTAAATTAAATGGCACATTTGGGAAATTTGTATATTTTGGACAGTATACTGATATAAGACATGTATTGCTGCATACTGTATGTATACATATTTCACAAAAGAATCTAATACTAAAACAACAGGCAAAGTTCAAGAAGCATACAAGAGGAATATAAGGAATTGCTTGGAACAGAAGCGATAAGGAGAAGTTATGGCACATTCCCACAGAGAAAAGAAAATGGTTGAAATGGGTGCTGAATTTGCCTGAATTGAGTCATGCCTAAACAGGACTGGAATGAAGCTTGGGAGTTGGCCTGTGCAATCATATCCCATTGGTCAAGGAGGTACATCAAGGAAGCCAGACCAATATAGAAAACAGGGATAACAAATTAACTGTCTCTCTCTGTCACTTTTCCATCCTGAGGAGACCATCTCTCTTTTAAAAGCCATATTCAGAAAAGAACAAGCCGGACTAGAGACAAATCCACATAACAAGAGCGAGAACCTATACTCACATTTGTACTCTGCTTATACTTATCTATAATACATGATAAATAAATGTGTAATTTTCTCTCCTGCCTCTTCTGGTGCCCTGTCTAATTGTTGGGGTTGCAGATGTAAAAGAAAGAGGGAAGTGTTGAACTACATTAAGCAGGCATTCCTGACAATAAGATATGAGTATGGAAATGGGGGCACTTGGCTATGGTCTAAATAATAAAAAGTATATATAAAGAGAAAAGTACAGTCATCATAGGACCCTATCATGACAAAAAAGTAGAATGCAGAGTTACCGATGGCAATTGCGGAAAAGAAGAAAAGTTATAAGGAGTGGTAGAAAACAAAGACAGTGAGTAACACAGGAAAGTCGGAATAAGCAAAACAAAATAGAGGTTGGGGGAACATGTGAAACCAAATATATGATGTGAAAAGGAGAACACAGACTGACCAGTACAGTACAGTAAAAATGACATTAAAGTCCAGAGAGTTGGAGCAGTAATGCAATCATTTCTGGTAGCAGTTCAATGGATTAAAGAGGTTGGTCCAATAAGATCAGTAATCTATTTAGATTCAAGTTCATCTTTCTATAGCTTAAAGTAGTAGGCCAGATATTTTGATTAAAATTCAAAAAACATTATGCAGAATTCAAATAATGGGTCTCACTATAACAGGTTTATGGACACCAGCTCATATTGGTATTAAAGCTAATGAAGTAACAGATCAAATTGGAAAAACAGCTAACAGTTCACCTGAGTAAATCAGAAGTGAGAAGTATTGTTAAAAAATGATGAAGGAAAGGTGGCAAAAACAACTGGAGGAAGAAAGGAAGGGACGATGGTATTACAGAGTTCAGAGACAAGTGGAAGAAATGTGATGTACAGGGAGGAAATGATGAACAATTGACAAAACTTACATTTGGACACACTGGTCTAAACAGCTTACTTTATAGGATGGGAAAACATCATACCATGGAAAGGTAGAAACAGTAGAATATGTGATATTACAATGTCTGAGGTATAGCAAGGTTAGGAAAACTTTAGCAGAACACCTCAGGGAAATGACAGTGAATCTTATTTTGGAAAATATTTTGCAGAAGAAATCAGGGGATTCATGCTATCAGTGTATATTACAATTTTTGAAGGATACCAAATTGAGTGTGAATATTGTAATGAGAACATTTTGATCCACACTCCATACCACATGATGGCAGTAATGCATCATACTGTTGCTTGCCAGCTCCAGTAAAGCAAGAAGAAGAAGAGTTGGACCAGGCATCAATTAACTTTATTTTCAGATAGGAAAGCAATGAACTATGTGAGCTGTGTTTACTGCTCCCTGAACAAACCAAATTATGTTTCAGAGAAAACCATGATGTAACTCTCAGCTGTCAGTAAGGAAGAAAAAACAGTAGCTTGTTTTAACAGACAGTGTGGTGTAGTGATTAATGCTTTCAAATATAAGGACTTCAAACCATGTGGTTGTGGGTTTAAATCCTACTACTGCCACTGTGTGACCATGAGGAAGTCACTTTACCTGCCTGTGCTCCCATGGAAACACAAGGAATGTAACCAATTATATCTCAAATGCTATAAGTTGCTTTGCATAAAAGCATCGTCCTAATAAGTGCTACAGTTGAGTGTGATGACATTCATCTTTTGCAGCTACTAAAGGCTTTGTGCAGCTTGCTCAATACTGTGTTGAAGACACAGTTGCAAAATATGACAGATTTGTAGGAATAATGCTTCTAAATACATCATACACCAAAGTATAGCCAGAGACAGCTTGTGTTTTCTCTTTTAATTCCCAGCAGCTCCTAAATGCAGATGTTACCTTATAAAAGACAATGTAATATATCCTTATTGGATGTGTGTTCGTCACGCACATGGTTTTGCCATAGGGGATACACTATCCATACCAAGCTTAAGTAAAAAAAAATGGAAGTCGACGTCTCAAGTAAAATTAGCATATTCATTAAATGAAAGTGCCTGTTCGTGTTAAAAGTGTAAAAATCTTACTTTTGCAAAGGTTCACTCCAAGTCTAAAAGGGCATTGTGTCTCAGGTACCAAACAGCCTCATTCCTTGACATTTTTCCAATAAGACGTTTAAACCAGCAAGGTGGTTCAGACGGGAATTATGTCCCTATCCTTATCATTAAAACAGAAATCCCTTGTGGACAGATTTTTTAAATTACTTTTTTAATTTGTTTATTTGGGGAATTGGACTGAGTTCATTAGAAAATAGTACAGCTGATGGGAGCAGTCAGAATATCTGTGAGAAAAGATTAAATACTGTCCCATGAACAACTCTAATGTGTTTATAACATACATACTGTACACCCTGGAGCTGCACTAGTACTCTTTTCACAGCTTTATTTGCGTGTCTTTGCTTGTGTTGTGTAGCTTAAAGCATGTGGCAACCCCTGTGTAACTGCTGTAACCCAGTTCAGTGTAGGTGTTAAATTCTTGTAAAGGAATTAAGTTTAAACTAAATTAAGTTTGCAGTGGGTGTATCAATGTGTTTGTTTAGCGTGTCACCACTGAACAACTAGCAGATGTCAAGGTTGGAGTTGTAGTCCTGTTTTTTAAAGCACTTCAGACTCCAATTCTGACTCTACCAAAAAATAAGCCCATAAATTAGTGAATTCCACAACTCTGACTCCATGAGCCTGGTTGTGGTAGTGAGTATAAATGTAGGCACTGATAAATCAAATCCAGCATAATTCTTTCGATTTAACAGTAAATCATGTAGTCAATGACACCAGTAGAAATGAAGGGGAGTGCATTTATTCCTGAAACCATGGGGCATTTCTTTACATA
Source organism: Polypterus senegalus (assembly GCF_016835505.1). NCBI lineage: Eukaryota > Metazoa > Chordata > Cladistia > Polypteriformes > Polypteridae > Polypterus > Polypterus senegalus. The sequence goes on along the minus strand of NC_053159.1, from coordinate 112,033,267 downwards.
AATAATTGTAGGAATCTGGAACAAACTTCTGAGCCATGTGGTTGAAGCAGAAACATTGACAACCTTTAAAAAGCATGTGGATGAGATATTGGGACAGCTTAGCTCTTAGTTAAACAAATAAGATTTATGGACTGAATGGTCTCTTCTCATTTTTCTTATGTTCTCATGTTCAATAGAGACAGTAAGGAAATTTTGATACTTGAGTAACATGTTACTTGCAGGCCATTCTTTGGGCACATCAGTGATATTACAGGTGACTTCTAAAGAAGCCTCTCTGCCATCGAAGTGAAAAGTTGATGAAAGATGTGTGAGGAGTAGAATGATCTATGGGAGTTAGATGTGGTCTGTGAAAGCCAACCAGAGATAAGAATGCTGGAAAGAATAGAGACAAGAATGATAAAGTGGACGTATGGAGAGTCACAGAGGAGGAACAAACTAAGGTGTTTTTGGTGTGTGGAGTGAAAGGCAGAGTATGATTGTATAAAAGGTGTACAGAGGTACAAAGATTGAGGAGGAGGAGATGAGGTCCAGGAAGAGACCAAAGAAGACATGGTTAGAAGGTGGTGTCAGATTCAATTCCGTTCAGTTTATTTTTGTATAGAACTCTTCAAAGAGTTCAGGTGCAGAGTGCTTTGGCACTTTCACAGGCAGATACAAATAAAAACTTTACAAACTACTAGTTACATAGTGAGTATGCATTAAGACACAGATTTGTTTTTGTATCAAATGAGTAAAGAAACAAATTTGGAAGCAACCAGATAACCTGGGTAATCACAGGAAAAGAATGTTGAATGAGTGATATTAATGATGATGATAAAGGGTGAACTATGTCTGTTTGTATACAGACAATTGAGATTTATTTTGCCTTATCTGTAACGTCAAGTCATCTTTACCTGGAAAATAAATAGGTAAATAGTGAGTTGGGTTTAAGAAATTATTTCAAATGACCTAAACCTAAGAGCTCTCACCTTGAAGTCATCTCCCGTTGCCCCCTCAGCATTTCCAAAGGTGACTTTGTTAACCCAGTTACCATCTCCTTCAGGAACAACATCCATATTCCCTTGCTGACTGGTCCAACGGTCTCCAACAGTGCACCTTCCTCGTAGGTTGTTCTCATGAACACTGGCAACTAGAGTCCAGCCTCCACCGTCTGTAGTCATGTCACAGTAGGTTTCATAAATAATTCCTGTTTTAGACTGTAAGTAATAAAGTCCATCTGAAAAACACAGAGAAAATACCAAACATAATGCTTTATTATAAAAAATGAATAAATATCATTTGGTCATATTTATCAGGCATTTTCTCAAAGTTTGGGTTTTAGTTCCTCTCCCAACTTCATTTTCTTAACACATACTGTAATTCATAGATCAGTACTGATACTAATAGCAAAGTCACCAATTTTCCTAAATTTGACATTTTATGAATCTATGTTCAAAATCTGGCATGAGTTATTTAAATAATTATATAGTAATTTTAGATTGGATTAGTGTGACAGAAAACTAATTACTTCTATAACTGTATTGAAATTCCAGAAGTTCACCATGAGTAATAGATAGATAGTTAGATAGATAGATACTGACTGTTCTTGGTGTCAATAATAAAAAAAAACACTCGGAATTGAATGGCTTCAACAATGGTTACAAAAATCATAAATATTATGTGTCATGTTTTATTCTTCCATGTTAAATATTAAATAACTATTTTTCTAACCCTGTACATCACTCTGTATTTCAATTTGTCAGTCTTTGCTTGTTTAACTTTGTACATTGCATACTGTCAAGTTTCATATTGTAAACTCTTGTCATCCGAACTTTGCATACTTAGAATTAGACACATATTTAAAACAACAGGTAAATAGATTTCTCCCTGTTGTACAAACTGAGTTCCAGCTTATTATGCTCTTCTAATTAAAGCATGCTGCTTAACATTAGGTGGAACACAATGGAACTAATAAATAAATAACAAGTGATTGCTACTGAACAGGATGTAAATAGAAGTCACACAAAAGCTACAATACAAAATCACAGTGGAAAAAGTCGTAATGATGTGTACACAGAAATAATAGACAAAGTGGAGAAATGCTAAGTGATCCCAACTTAACAACAAATATTGTAATAAAAACAAAATAAAAATCACACTCCCATGTAAAGACACTTTCACTAAATTAGGGAAGTCTATAATATTTTGTGACTTTTTGCTTTATTACCTTTTATACTGTACATATTAATATTCAAAAGTGTGCTGGTCTTCTATTCTACCACATAACTGGTTATGATAAAAAAGACAAAATCTTTCTTACATACCTGTTTTAACGTCATATCTCTCCTTTATATCCTTGCAGCTCTGACCAACATAATTGAATTTTTCCAATAGGTTCGACAAATCACCAAGATTATTATTGTTAAGGCAACCTAAAAACAAATAAAATTCCCCACATTAATGGAAAAATGAATTAAACATTGTTTAATATTGATTACATATATAAAGAAGGTTGTATAGTGGTGTAGCACATTATACTGCTGCATCATGAATCCAGCACCCTGGGTTCAACTCTTTTACCCATTCCGTGTAAGGTTTCCGCATTCTACTCATGTCTGTGTAAGTTTTCCCAGGGTGCACCGGTTTTCCTACCACATGCCTATGAACATGTGTGTCATGTTAACTGGCAATTTCAATTTTGGCCATATGGGTGTGTGTGTGAGTGGGCACTGCAATGAACTAATGCCCTATAGCAGGGGTCCTCAATCCCAGTCCTGGAGAGCCACAGTGGCTGCAGGTTTTTGTTCTGACCTGGTTGCTTAATTAGAAAGCAATTCTTGCCAATAAAGCACTAACAAGCTATGAAATTAAATTAACTCTGCTATGTCAGGTCATTCTCATATCCTAGATTTTCTTTCCCTTTCTATCATGCAAATGATTTGAAGGCTAAAATGGACGAGTAATTCTCAGTCCTTCACTTTTTTCTCTTCATTTTTCTTCCAAGTATTTAATTAAACCCAATAGTGCAGATAAATACACACAGGTGTAAATGTAAAAAAGCTAAATGGAGAAATGCTGCTCTCTCTTGTCATTTGCATGTTATTGATAATAAGGAGCAATTAAAATAGCTGTTTAAGACAAAATTAAGCAATAAGGGCTCAAAATCACTAAAGTGAAGCAGAAGTGTTACTTTAGCAATAAGTGCTTTTTATTAAGCAGCTGGGTTGGAGCAAAAACCTGCAGCCACTGCGGCTCTCCAGGACCGTGATTGAGGACCCCTGCCCTATAGGACTGTTTTCTGCCTTTTCTGCAGGTTTGAGAATGTTATATTTATATTACCAATAAAAACAACTTTCAGCCACAACATGCTCCTAGAATCAACCTTTTATGTACAATTTAATACTAGAATTCCTGAAGCCTACAAAAAAACTCATAATATTGGCCCACCTTAAATCTTGTCGTATCTCTACCATCAGCATGTTTTGTTGTGTTAATGCATCGATCAGCAGAAGCTGGAAGCAGCCTGCTGTCCCATCCCCCGCCTTGACGGAGCTCAGCTTGCAGGGAAAAAGGTCTCCCAGCTCAAGCCAAGGCTCCTTATCTGCATGTGGGGAGCCTGGAGCTGTATAGGATAAATAATACATTCATGTGTGTTCCGTGTCTACAAAGATCTGGGTAAGTGTAGGATGAAAGGAAATGCGAGAAATGCAAGAAACGCTGAACACATACCCAAAGCAGAAACTTTTTGCATGTTATACTAATAATGACGAGAACTGTATAATGTGTGAAGACTTTAGTCCAAATATCAAATAAGCATGTGCGTCTTTATTCGAGAATTGAACCAAAGAAAAAAAAGAAGCATTCGATTTATATGTGGCTGTCAATGAGTTAAAAACTCAGGCTCAAATGTCCATCGACAGGAAGTTTACATGTATTCTTGAATGGTGCAGAAGTAAGAACTGTTGCCTTATAACCTGAAGGTCTGGGATTTGAAACTGGGTGCTTTGTGTTTTAGGTAGTGAACTGCTATTATTATTATTATATCTACAGTATAATAAAACATACATTTGATTTGAGTCTGTAACACCTGGTGTAAATTTTGGTTACTTGTAAAAGTTAGCACTTGTTTTTTTATTATTAATTTTATTGTCTCAGTGACATTCACGTGGTACAACAAACTTGCCCCTTTGAGTTTATGGCATTTATTCTTTTCACAAGAGCAGCGCTCTGGTTGACGCCTGCTCAGAAATGTTTGTTGTACTGGCAATCAAAGATACGATGTCCCGTGACCAGTATCAGACTGGACAAAAGCAGGAACATAGCAACAGACAGCTTGTTCACAACGCTTTTATTGGCTAATACATTGCTGTAAAGCAACGCAACTCTGCTTGGCAGTTGGCAGCATAAGTAAAATGGGACTTCCACTTTAGCTAAAGTCACTTCAGTACGTGAGCAATTCGCCATGCTTGTGTTTAGATCTGACAGCACCATGCTGACGGTGTATGCGCCCAAAATGAAGAAGCCTTTGATTTCAGTCTGTAACAGCTGGTGTAAAGTTTTGCAACCTGTAAAAGATATACTGTAGTGGAAGGGGTATAACCAGACAAACAAACGCTGGTGAATCATATCTTCTTAGTATCTTGTTGTCACTTGAATTTTTTGTTATTCAGTTTTATTCTTGAATAAAAGCACACTTGTTTCGTTACACCTTTGCGAAAGTGTTTATTTTATATTCCAGCAACCACTTGAATGAGACTGAATCCATCTCTGCGTTTCTCACGCACGTACGTCATTATTTGAAAACGCTATGCCAGATCTTGCCTGTACTCCGTTTCATGGAGCATGATACTGAACATGTCATTTGAACATGACTTTTTGAAATTTTTTTTTTTCGATCTTGCCGGTACTCTGCATTGTGGTGCATGATACTGAAAATGTAGGCACGAGCAAAAGTCTCAATTCCTTCCAAAATCACAACACCTCTTTGCATGTTGTAAGAGTGTAGCTTCATCTTAAATACAGATCCTTTACAATAAAGGTGTCTAATTAGCAGTTCTTGGCCTCATCAACTTATTTTGTTCTTATTTTCAATGTGCTTTATGAGTTGTAAAGCTTTATTATTTAATCTCAACCACCAAATTTTCTCAAACTTCAATCTTGTTTTCAATCTCTTTTTAAAACTCTGCAAATGGAGTGTATCTTAAGTTGACGACAAAAGCTACTTAGTATCTCCATTAGTACTATTACTTAAATGGGACTAATAACTAACATTTCACAAAGGTGTGCTAGGTCAAGTAGTTAAATATTCAACAGTATGCAATATTAAAACATTTTCATGTGATCCACTATATAGTAAGTGCACGGAAGGTTTCCCCCTTACCCTTATGGGAGGATAAAACAAAGGAGCAGTAGGGGGAGGCTCCTGTTTTGGAATATTTGTATCCCCCATTCCCTAGATGACAGCATCTCAAAACCTCAGTAACAATGTGGACACCTACAGGGCATGTTTGGATTTGTAGTGTCAAGAGTCAGCACTACTGGGTCCTATGGATACTGCCAAGGGGTGCTGCAGAGATTCATGATCCCTGTTTTTCAGGACATGCACTTTACCCAGAAGTGCTTCAACTGGGCCATTTCCTGGCACTAGAAGTACCCCCCAGTCCAACATAAAAGGAAGCCATTAAGCCTCCTCCAGCTGAGACAGAGTCAGGTGGAAGGAAGGCAACATTCACTGGAGGGAGGTGGACAGAGAGAGAAGAAAAGAGAAGTGAAGAGAAGAAAAAAGAACGAAAGAATATTTTGTTTGTAATTGTACTATTACAACCTTTCAAGAAACCTTTGTGAGGTACTTTTAAAATAAAAATCTCTCTTTTGAATCGAACCCATGACTGAATTTGTGTTGGCTGTGTATATAGTATACTGTATATCATATATAAAACTGAGGGCCATTATGAACAATTCTGCACATCCTTTTCTTTCATTTGAATTTTCTTGCTTTATAGTCATTCAAGTATGTGTTCTATCTATCTATCTATCAACAAACTGTACTGGACTGATAACACAGCTGTACAAGAGGGGCCAGAGCAGACTGTACTTGCTAAGGAGACTCAGGTCTTCTGAAGTGTGCAGCAAGCTGCTGGAAAAGTTGTATCAGCCCATAGTAGCCAGCGTGATGTTCTGCACCACAGCCTCCAGGGGAAACAACTTGAGCTCAAAAAATGTACAATGCCTGAAAAAGAATTATCACACAAGCCTGCTCCATTACACAGTTAACCCTGGACACTCTGGAAGTTGTTGTGGAAAAGACCCATCCATCTCCTCCAGGAGCCATTCTCTTGGAGCAATTTTAGCCAGAGGCTTATTCCACCATGGTGTGCTAATAAGCACTTCTGGGAGTCTTTTCAGACCACTGCTATCAGGAAATTCAATGTTTCCTTCCGACATACTTTTTAAGTTAATTTTGAAATTTCTGCACAATACACATTTATTTATTTATTTTTACTTATCGACTGATTGATTGATTGACAAGATTACATGTCTTGAAGTCTATGTCCCTGGTTTTTATGTTTCTGCTGCTGTATTCATGTAAATTTTCCTCTGGGTTTAATAAAGTACATTTAATCAAATCTAAAGAATGAGAACTTCTCCAGTAAGCATTTATTCAAGTTACATGAAACCAAATGTATCACAAACCATCACCTTAATCAGATTACCTATTATCTGAGTTCTTCTTCTACTTGTTTTAAAAAGCACTCTATGCCAAAACTGAAAATTACTTCATTAAATTAACTACACTTTATATTAATATACTTAACTGAACAAAACAAACAAATGTTTTCTGATTATAATGAAATACTATAATGCAGTCCTTTGCAACCTACCAGCACTGCAGCAACAAATTCTAGTCCAAAGAATTAGAATGTAAAGAAACAGCCCAGTCTGGAAGAACATCTGCAAACAAACAAACAAATAAATAAATAAATAAATGTAACATTTTCTGTTAGGAGAATTAGGATGTGTAACATTTTTGTTAATAATATAATAGCTTACTGCTTCCTTGTCAACTTTAAAGAATGTTACTACAGAGGTAAGCATTATGTTTCACAAATAATTTCAGTGACTGCTTTATATATTGAGTATTTTTACAAGTGATTGTTTAAAAAGTCCCACCTATTAGTCAAATATGTTACATTGACAATGCCCTATTTACTTAGGTGTCCAAAGAAAGTGGGTTTGTACAAATAATGGTTATCTGATTTGATCTACATCACTGCCTCAGCACAATAAACTGTAAAACAAAACATGTTCTTATTATATTTCAGTCACGTCAGGTGTTGTGGAAAAGACACAAAGAAGCTTCACATATGGGGAAAAAAGCATAGGTTTGTAGAAGTTGTAGATATATATAAGATGTATATAATAAATAATTTATCCCTTTAGTATATTTATTGTAAGGACCTCTAATACAAACTCAAAATGAAAATTTAAATTCTAAATCCAATTCTGAGCAACATGTTGTTATCTAAATAATTAAACCATGATTTAAAAAATATTAATTTTGTTAAAAATAAGCTCAAAATGCATTGTTGGATTTCTGCATTTTTTGGCTATAAAGGTTGACTGGCAACACTTAATTTTTTAATTAATAAACCATTACAAACCATTACAATGGATGAATAGTAACAGCTTAGATGGGTCCTGCAAAAAGATCGATAACTAATAAATAAAAGATTTGACAATAAAGTATATACAGAAGATTCAGAAATTCAACCCCCTTCAAGTTTTGCACACTTTACCGTGTTGTATGTGTAATTTTGAATAGATACATTTGCCATTTTAGCTTATCAATCTACACTTAATAACCCATAATGGCAACGTGATAACATTTTTCAGAAAGGTTTGCAAATTTTTTAAAAACAAAAGCTGAAATCCCTTATTTATATAGGCATTCAGAACCTATATTTAATATTTTCTAGAAGCCCTGTTGGGAGCAATTACACCTGAGAGTCTGTTGGGTTTTTCTTGGTAAACAACATGAGGAGAGCATGCAGACTCCATATAGAACAGGGGTCCTCAGTTATGGTCCTGGAGGGCCACAGTAGCTGCGGGTTTTCATTCCAGCCAGTGTCCTTGCTGATAATGATAGTTGGTGTTTAACTCTGTGTCTTGTTTGTGCTTTCACTCCTCAAATACAAATTAGAGTTCCTTTGTAGATCAGAGCTCCTCAGTTACAGTCCTAGAGGTCTGTTATGGCTGCAGGTTTTTACTTTAAGCAGTTTCTTAATTGGAACCCTTTTATTTACTACTAAAGCAATATGTTTTTGGGATTAATTTTAGTTCTCTTGCCTGTTACCATTCAGAACCCTTCATTGCCTATTTTAGATTTTAGCAGCTGCATTTAGGTTTTAATTGTTGCCTGTTTTCTTAATCAGACATTAGTTAATAATGAGATGCAGATAACCAATAAACCAGCAGTATCTGTGATAAAAAATGTTAAGAAATGAATGAGATAGCAATTGGACGGACTGTTAGGTTTAAATCTGTTCTGGTCCACAAAACACGTGGATAACATTCTCAGAGAAGGAAACTCTACATTGCAATTCAAACTGCTCTTAGATTAATTCAAGCATTAACAAGCCAAACAGTTCAATATCAAGTTTCATTATCATCATGGACTGCTTTCTAATTAGGAAACTAGTTGGAATAAAAACCTGCAGCCACTGCGGCCCTCCAGGACTGTGATTGAGGACCCCTGATGTAGAACCTGACACTGAGAGGCAGGAATAACAGCTCTGTGCTATCACTTTGCCTATATGTTAAAACATCCGTTCTAAACTTCAGCTTGATTATATGTAGTTGAATTGGCTTTGCTAAAGTAACCCTAGCATGTGTGTTTATCTGTGTTTACCCCACAATGGACTGGCTGCACCCTAGGATTAATCCTGCCTTATTTCTGATGCTTTTCTTTTGCTCTCATTTTTTAATCTCAGCTGAGCAGAGCTAGCATATATCCAATGTGTGCAGTGGTTCCTTCTGGGAACTTAAATATCCTCTCTCATTCTAAAACCTTATACAGTCTATAAATTATTCCAATTATTTACTGTATTACATTTAAAGAGTGAGTGGATGACTCAGAGATGACCATTTCAGCACACTGTTTAAAGCTGATGCCTAAAAGCTTGAGAAGACTGTCCTTAAATGACGGCCTGGTAACAGACTGAGTGGAGTTTGCGCATTCTCTCTATATCCATATTATGAAAACAAGTACCCTGTTTTTTTTTTATCCCCACCTGAATCTGGCCATAGCCACAACCTTGGGAGATTTTGGGTGCAAGCCATGTAATACATTTTATGATGGACTACTAACAACAGTAAATGATTCATATGCTTTCTCATCTGCCATCAAAATGAATTCCTTGTTACACTTCTGATTCTTGTGAGAACCCTAAACTAGATTAAGATGATATGAAAATGACCGTGTGTGTGTGTGTGTGTGTGTGTGGTTAATTGTCCACTGCCTTGTGCTAGAAATTAAGACAGTTCTAACATTTCTTAGTACAGTACAGTGGTTCGGTACTAAGATAGCAACACAGATATTTTCTTGCTATATTAATTTATTACATTAATTGTTTTGACCATAACACTTTTTATGTCTCTGACAGAGAAAATTAAAAAGATTAAAAAAGACTTGTGGGGAGCTTTTCGAGTTATATGGACTCTGATATGTTTGGCAAACACTCTTATTGATCGTTAGCTCCGTAAACAATCTGTAACAACTAGCTGAAAGACATGTCGAGATAATAAAAGGCCTCTCGTTTACCACTTTTGTCTGCCTAAACTTTAAACCGTCTCGATAGAGAAGAACCCAGTCTTTGATTGAAATTAAGTATGTTTCAGGTGAACGTGTAATGTTATTTGTAGTCACAAAAACGGATCCGATATTCAGGGGGCTGGCTGTCCCTATAGCTTTCTGTTCTGACTTGGACCTGGAAAGAAGTTCGAAAACGTCTGAAAGGATACACGAGTGTAAGTGACTGCTCACCCTCTCCAGGAGTTGGTAAAAGGGTGGGCAAACCTAAGGTGGGAGGAAAACGGAGTATGCGATTAAAGGCCATCACCTTGCAACAGCCCGTAAATACAAAAATTATTTCACAAAAAGACTGCCTTAATGACAAACTTGCACTTACTGTACATCGAGTGGAAATGAAGTGCGTTGTTACGGGACAGACACTGCTCGACGCCATCTTCTCCGCGTACCTCTCTTATCTTCAAATGGGAGTGATCGTCAGCGGAGTTGGACTTGGGCATTCTGTGAAGCGTGGTAGGGAGTCTGCAGACAGGGGTTAAATGTATTAGTTTAGTTTCGTTCTGTAAAACGGATGTACTATACAGTGACCCACAGTTGTAAATATGATAAATAATTGATCTTCTCCGTGTACAGTAAGGATCGATCTAACCCCTGTAATACAAACTCAAACTAAGCATTTAAATTTTAAATCCAAATTTGAGCAACACGGTGTTTGGTAAGTAATTAAACTATGATTTAAACCAAGGCTTAAAATGCATTGCTGGATTTCTGCATTTTTTGACTATACACATTGAGTGGTAACGCCTGTCTTGTTTTTAATTAATAACAAATCTATGAGTAGTGAAACTGAGATAAGTCCAGCAAAAAAGATAATAAATGGTTTGTGAGATGCGAAAATATACATTATATACAGTGAACTCAGAAATTCAGCCTTGTTCACTTTCTGCATGCTGTGTTGTATGTTGGACCTTAAATAGGTATTTAGGCCATTTTTGCTTGTCAATCAGTAACCCATAATGACAAAGTGAAAATGTTTTCACAAAGGTCTGCAAATATATTAAAAACACAAACCGAAATCTCTTAATTTGTACAAGCTTTCAGACCCTATATTTAATACTTTGTTGAAGTCCCTTTGGCAACAATTACACCTTCAAGTGTATGAATGACAGCTTTGTGCTATCACTCTGCCTAAACTAAAACATCCATTACTAACAACTTAATTAAACTTAGGTGAAATGACATTGCTAAAATGTCCCTAGTGTGTGTGTCTGTGTGTGTTCTTCCTGAAATAGATGGGCACTCTGGAATGGTTGCTAGGGCTGGCTTCAGCTGACCTTGCCCTGGAAAAGTGGGTTAGATAGATAGATTTCTTCTTCTTCTTCTTCATATTATTATTATTATTATTATTATATGAATATTAGAACATTATTATCCAGGTGTTGTTCTTGCCTTGTGCCCCATGATTGCTGGGATAGGATCCAGGTGTCCCATGACCTGGCCCTGCATAAGCAGGTTGGGAGGATGGATAAATTGATTTTTATTATTATTATTTGACAGCATAGGAAATTGGGGTTTACAGCCCGGGTGTTTCCTGCATAGTGTCTGCAATTTTTACCCAAGGGCTTTGGTTTCCTGTCACATTCTAAACATATGCAGGTAAGGTGGATTGCCATTCCTATAGTGGCCAATGTGTGTTCACCCTGCTATGGACTGGCACTCTGTTCAGAGATTGTTCTTGCATTGTGCTGATAATTGCTGAGATAGGCTTCGTCTGCCCTGTGACCCTGCTCTGGATAAGCAGTCTAGGATGATGGATGGATATGTCTATAACATCTGTCCAGTTCTTGTCCCTTGATAGCATGTTAGAAGTCTGTTCGATATTCTCTCTTACCGAAGTACATGTGTGCAATATCAATCCAGCAGCAGCAAGCAATATCCTTGTGAAATAATGAAATATGCTTCCATATAGTTAAAGAATATAAGCAACTGTGTAACGTTTTCAGCTATTATTGTCTAGTTGTCCTTAGAACGGAGACAGCACTTTACATTTGGTTGTCAACATTCAAAGTCTTTCGCTTGACTATCCAAGGTGAATCCACACCACTGGCCATGAAAGGCACCACGGAGGAAGACTGTCAGTGAAGTGAAGTCCACAGCTGGTCTCCTTTTAAAATGGCTGAACCTCACAAAAATGGCTTGCTTTTTGCTTTTTTTCCTGTTAAAAACAAAATGGGCATCAATATTTAGTAACATATTTGGCTTGAAAAACGGATGTATTTAGTACGTTTTAAGGTTTTTCTTCACAATGGGATCCCAGTACCCATTAGTTCCATTAAAATGCAAAAATGGTCTGGATATTTTTTTAATATTATAAAATATGCTTCACTTTAAAACACAGATTTATATGGTAAACGTTGACTTGAAAAATAACCAAAATTATCTTTTAAGATATACAATCCCCATAATAAGCATGTTGCAGTAAAAAAGTTGGTGTGCCAGGACCCAGAAGAGCTTAGTCTTCTGCAGGTACCATCTATAGACCTACTATAGAAATAATAATTAAACATTTCACAATACACCAGACCTAATTCTTGTTTTGTCAATTTTGCCATAATTCTTCTTAGTCACAAATATTAAATGTGATGCAGATGCTATAAATGTGTCATACATTTGTGAGACATTAAGTTGTCATATGTGAAATCATGACAGGCTAGTTTTACTATATACAGTATGCAGACATTGAGTTAGCACCATGTTTGATGTCACTAATGTCTTTGTTTCCTGGATATTGTGTGCACAGTTCTTTTGTCTGCAGCTGGGCTTGACGAAACTAACTAAAAGGGTGAAAACCCTTTTCTAGATTTGGTAAGAATCCAGTGCAGCATTTCAAGATTGAAGAAATGTTTATAGCTGTGAAACATTCTGGTTGGCAAACTTTCATTTCCACATGGCATTTGCGTATTCCCTTAACATAGACAATGACACATAAACTAACACTTGGCTTCAGTAATATACACTTGTCAGGTTACACTCATCAGTCACTTTACTTGAGAGGTGATAATTTTATCAAGGCAGTAGTGTGTGACCAGTGCTAACACAAGACTTAGTCCATGGCTTGTTGCCATCCTGTAGGGACAGAAGCAACTCTGAATGCCAAACTATTATGCTTTTATAGGATCTTAATGTGGCATGTACAGAGTATAATCAAATTCTTACTTCCATTTTCTAATCAACAAGCACCACGTAACTATGCTCTGGTGTAATGGTAAGTGAGTATAATTACCTTAGCTCAAACTGCTGTTCCTTAATAAAAAACATTCTCAGAGTATATTTGTCATTAACAGACATAGATAATGATTAAAATTTCTATATTTTTCTCCATTATTATAAAACATGTTCGTGCATCTGTGCCACATATATTTATGTGTTTTACTAGAGCTCTCTGTGCTATCTGTGAAGCACTAGTGTTTTGCTGGTTTCAACACAAACAACACATCAAAATACAAGGCTTAACTAGCATTAAATAGCAGTGCTTGAGTTATCCTATTCTGGTAGCACATTTTTCAAAGAAACTTAATTTATTTAGCTATAATTTTTCCCTAAGTGTACACAAAATGTGTTTATAAGACAATGAAAAGTTATTTAATGCATATAATGAAACCTTCCATTAGGTGTATTAATTATCAAAAATAGAAACACCTTGATTCTTCCTCAATTTCAAATTGAAGGTACACTTTAACTATATATATTTTTTAAAGCATTGCCCCCTGTGGGGTTTGTAAAAATGTCTTCAATCCTTGTCAAACAACACTGCTTTGCTCTCAGCACTGAATTAAAAGAGACTTTAAAATCCCTGCTCAGTATAAACATGTCATTCTTCTTTTCCAACTGGTGTCAATCACAAGTTCCATTTGCACATTTAGTATCAAAATTGTTCTGTACATTATGTATATTTTCCATTCTCTGGTTGATATTTTGTCTTTTGCATTTTTTTCTTGTAGAATGGCATACTCCTTGAATATGTGCTGTGAAAATGTCTCTTTTCCTAAATTAGCATGAAACTGTCATTGGGAAAGACAGCCAAAAAATGTATCACTAACATTGAAAATGCATTTAAAATGGCAGTTTTAAACCATTGCCAAAAGGAAGGAGAATGAGAAAGGAAATGAGTGAATATTTACTTAGTGCAATGAATTCTTAAACATTTTAGCACACAATAGCAGTTGAGTCAGGCCTGAGTTATTCCTCATTCATGTACCACTGTCAAACTTTAGATTATTAGGGACATATGAACTGGGTTGTGCTTAATGTCCTATTCTCAACAAAATTATTCTTATGTAACATTGACTATTGTGGTGCTGGGTGGGGGCTGGACACCCATCATGCATTTTGAGGCTGCTGACTTTAAATAAGACATTTTATATCTTTCTATTTTGAAAATATCTAGTTGACATGGCAATAGCAGTGGTACTGATGTGTGATCTGTTTATGCTATAAATGTTTAATAAAGATTTAAATGCCCACCATCACTCAGAAGTGATGTGACCTGCATGAATGTGAACATTACATGGTATAATGATGTTCTGAATTTATTCTCTGTGCAAGTACTCTGACGTTAGCATTTCTGATCATTTTGCAGTTGTTTTTGAAATTAAGTTTTTGTGTCCGCCCATCAATTTCACTAAATCACAGCACTTTTCACGCTGTATAAATGCTGATATAGCGTGTAAATTCTGTGATATTTTTTCTGCTAGTCATTTACCCTTGGTGTTAGAAGACCTCTCTGTGTGTCAGGATATTACTGATATAGTTAAGCTTCTCAATCTCACTTGTACAGATGCTCTGGATTTGGCCGCACTCTTAAAGTTAAGTAGAGTCAAGGAAAAAGCCAGTGTTCAGCCCTGGCTAAATGAGGCCACTCGTGCGCTCAGACAGGAATGCAGGCAGGCTGAACGGAGATGGAAAAAGGACAAACTGCAGATCTCTTATGAAATTCTTAGAACTCGTTGGAAGTCCTATCAAGAGGCTGTGAGATCAGCAAAATCACAATTTTTTATTGTGTTTAATTGCGAATGCTGCCTTGAGACCTAGGGTGCTGTTTAGCACCATAAACACTCTCTTAAACCCACCTGTCAGTGGCTTCCCTGAGAGTACACCTGAAACCTGTGAGTTTTTTCTTAATTATTTTATAAATAAAATTCAAACCATTCGTTCCAGTATTACTCTTCCAAGTGTTGATTACTGTGGGAAGACAACAGTCACTCTAAGGCCAGTGCACAGCCAGTTTACTTCCTTTCAACCTATTTCTTCTTCTCAGCTAGGTGATATAATCCTGCATATGAAACCTTCCAATTATCCGCTAGATATCTTACCTGCACGCCTATTTAAAGATACTTTCAGAGCGTTTAGTCCAATTGTGTTGGCTATTATTAACAACTGTCTAAAATCCGGTATAATGCCAGACAACTTTAAGCATGCAGTTGTTGAGCCTTTGCTGAAGAAGCCCACACTTGATCCTACAGCTGTAACAAACTATAGGCCTATTTCTAAGCTCCCATTTCTGTCCAAAATTATGGAGAAAGTGGTTTCTTTGCAGTTAATTTCATATCTGGAGGATATCAATGTATGTGATGTGTTTCAGTCAGGTTTTAAAAAACTTCATAGTACTGAATCGGCTCTGCTGAAGGTAACAAATGATATTCTATTAACTTTGGACTCTGGCTCTTCTGCAGTCTTGGTCTTGCTGGATCTCAGTGCAGCATTTGACACAGTGGACCATGGAGTTCTGTTAAAAAGGCTTGAGGATGAAGTAGGCATTCAAGGCTGTGCACTGAATTGGTTCGTATCCTACCTGAAAGGCAGATCTATGTCTATTAACATAGATGGGAATTTCTCTCAGCCAGCTCCTCTCGCACAAGGCGTCCATGACAGTTCTATCCTGGCTCCCCTTCTATTTTCCCTTTATCTGCTCCCCTTGAGGGCCATCTTTTACAAACATGATGTCGCATATCATTGTTATGCTGATGATACGCAGCTGTACCTCAAAGTTAGTTCTGACATCACTTCATCCGTATAAAAGCTGTTGAAATGCTTTGAGGATATTAAATATTAGAAGGCACAAACTTCCTTGCAATTAAACAAAAATAAAACACAAGTCATTATTTTTGGTCCTACCACATCTGCAGTTGAAATCAGCATTCACTTAGGACCTTTGGCAGCAATGATTCATAATGATGTCAGAAATCTAGGTATCATCTCTGAGTCATCACTAAGTTTTGAAAAACAAATCTCTATGGTAGTAAAGTCCAGTTTTTACCAACTGAGGCAAATTTCTAAAGTAAAATCCTTTCTATCACAGAAGGACTTGGAAACAGTCATTCATGCCTTGATTACATCTCGACTAGATTATTGTAATTCCTTATATGTGGGCCTGCCAAAATCTGCTCTGTCGTGCCTTCAGCTGGTTCAGAACGCGGCAGGTAGATTTTTGACTGGGTCGAGAAAACGGGGTCACATCTCCCCCATTCTAGCCTCTCTGCACTGGCTACCGGTGAAGTGTCACATTGATTTTAAAATCTTGTTGTTTATTTATAAAGCCTTGCATGGTCTCACTCCAAAATATATCTGTGACCTTTTTCAACCCTATGTGCCACCAAGAGTGCTGTTGTCTTCTGGACGACTGCTCCTTGTAGTGCCAAGATCTCCGCTGAAGTCAAGGGGAGACATAGCTTTTTCAGTTGTTGCTCCTAGGCTTTAGAATGACTTGCCTCTGCGCATCAGGTCTTCATCCTCGATCGAGGTTTATAAAAGTCGGCTTAAGACCTACTTGTTTTCTTCTGTCTTTCATTGTGTATGACGGGATTGTGGTGCTATGTTACAATTGTTTGTTTTATTAATCTGCTTTTGCATGATTGTTTGTATTGTGTTTATGTTAATGCTTTTTTATACAGCACTTTGGCGCAACCTCTGTTGTTTTAAATGTGCTTTTATGAATAAATAAAATGAATAATTTAATCTAATCTACTCATGAATAAATGCAACTTCTTTAAACGAGTGCATGTTTTGCTATACTACACATATAATTCTGATTTTCATCTATCTTTTTATTCTATTTTTTATAAAAATCTCAGACATTCAATTACATTTGAAGCAGCTTAATCACGTTGTGAAAAACAGGCTTTTTTAGTTTAACCTTTCCTTAGTTTATGTATTACCAACTTCATTAGCATTAGCTATTCAAATGCCTGTTGCATATGAACAATGCATTACTCTGCTTTTCATTTTAAATCATTTGTACATCTTGGCATGTAATTTTCCTAAAATGTATTTCTGTGCATCACTATGTTTTCTGGACATGTCATGATTGTTTTCCATCCATCCATCTATTATCCAACCCGCTATATTCTAGCTACAGGGTCACGGGGGTCTGCTGGAGCCAATCCCAACCAACACAGGGCGCAAGGCAGGAAACAAACCCCGGGCAGGGTGCCAGCCCACGACAGGGCGCGCACACACACACACACACACCCACAGACACCAAGCATGCACTAGGGACAATTTAGAATCGCCAATGCACCTAACCTGCATGTCTTTGGACTTGGAGGAAACTGGAGCACTTGGAGGAAACCCACACAGACACGGGAAGAACCTGCAAACTCCATGCAGGGAGGACCTGGGAAGCGAACCTGGGTCTCCTAACTGCGAGGCAATGATTGTTTTTTTGTTTTTATTATTTTAGATTTCCCTATTTCTGGAATAGATTTTCTTTTCAGATGTAGGTCCTTTGGGGTTACATTTTTTGCACAACCTTTCAGGCTGGAAATAATCAATCAAAGAAATTTCATAACATCAACAATCTTCATGACATCTTAACAATATTAAGGATTTTGAAGACATTTTATAATTAAGATAGTAAAAATCTAATATAGAATAGACTGAAAACTCTTACTTAATACTTTAGTGATTGTTTATCCATTTTTTTCTGCATTAGAAAAGCTGAATGCGTGAGAATAAATAAAATTGTATGATAAACCCTATGCTTTAACTCTGAAAACTTTGAAAAGGTCAGCATAGTACAGGATATATGTAATGACAGTCAAATTCTGGAAAGGAGTGACAAATAAATGCTTGATTGAAGTTTATAAGTGACTACTAAGGTTTCATCATTCAGAATAATCTAATTTGTACAAAGAATAAATATTGTTATTTGAAATTTGAAACTCTGGTTCTGAGCTCACCTTTTAAAAACTCTCTCTCAACAGTTCTCAAATTCATTCTTGAGCAGTCACTAGGAAAATATTTAAATAAATATTATAAATAAATAGTGCTAAAAGCACAATTTATACATTACAACAAAATCATGCTTTCACATGAATGCAAAACAAAACAAGAAACCACCTGTTAGACATACATAGGTGCGACATATTTGGACAAACATTTTCATGGGTTAGCTGGACTCTTTTGTCTTTATCAGCCAAAGGGAGAATAAAGCACCCCTCCAAAGTCATTTACCAAAAAGCATCTTAAATCAACTGAAAAACAATCAATTGACAATAGTCATTTGTTTCTCCTTTGAAGGGATGAAATAGTAAAAAGTAATAAGAAGTAATCATGACATTATAATTTAATAACCAAGCAAGACAAAGTGTATAAAATGCACAAAATCAGACAACTAAGAACAAAAAAGAAACGACAGACACATCATAAAAGAAAAATCACCCTTTTCTAAATAATAGCTTGTCTTTCTTTTATACTGTAAGAATTTTGATTGATTAATATTCAATAAGACAGCAACCCAGGAGGATGCCATAATAGTGTGGTATTTGAAAAATAATTTTTAACTTGGTTAATTAATTATCAGTTTTGCCCTTGACAATACCGGCAGTTAATCAAATAATTTAAAAAGGCTCCTGCTTTATTTACCTTACCTGTCTCTGTTTCACTGCAGGAGGGGGATCCCCGGCCTTTAGACTTATATCAAGTTAACTGAGGCACACTCATTTAAAGAAGCAAAATAATATGATTTATTAATAAACACAAGGATTAAAGAAATATGATAACTGTATATATATGTTGACATTAAGATGGATACAGACAGTTTAGACAGACAAGCATATAACATATAGGCTGGCTGTTTACTGGTATTTAAAATCCTAAAGTTATACTTTATCTTGGCACAGATAAATAGTTTTATGATGCCAAGTCTTTATGGATGATGTCTGATGTTGTGTGGAGTTGTTGCTTTGTTGTTGCTCTGGGTTTATGTGGAAGACTCTTCATGTGTTGGAGTGCACTATTTCTCTTTGTTGCATGATCCTTATCAGGGCAAAGCTGCTTCCTCAGCTTGCCTTTTGCTGTCTTTTGCTATTTCATAGGGAAAAGGCATTTCTCATTCTGGCCCAAGAGCTTAGATGTTGAAGTTCCGTTCTTGAAATAATAGCTTCTCAGTCTTATCAGACAAGTGGCACAGAGCTTTAACTTGACAGTCTGGGTCTCAGCTTCAGGTTCTCAAACAAAAAAGAATTTCACATTTTTAGCTTCTCATGGAGAGTGTCACAAATTAAGAAGATGGTTAGGCCCTCCAGGACTGGAGTTTGACACCCATTCCTTAGAGAATCCACTAGGAGTTCATTGACTGTCCCTGAGAGAGAGAGAGAGAGAGACAGAGCGCGCGCGCGAGAGAGAGAGAGAGATTCTTCAAAAACAGTTTTAAAGGAAGGTTGAACCTTCTCCTGTTTGGATTAAAGTCACTTCCCTCATTTTGGAGAGATGTATTATGTTACTACTTATATTCTTTATTTTGTGCTTAAAAATGTGTTGAAGTATTCAGGTGGCATTTCATTGGCTTAACTTAATTGTGATTTGTTATTGGGTTATTTATGAGTAGTGTGGAGTGGAGGGTGCTTGGTGCACATTATTATTATAATAAAAAGAATAATTGTGGCACTTTTACCAGGTGTTTGGCGTGTTACCTGAGGGTTCAAGGGAGCGCTAGCGTCCCCAACTGTGACAGTATATTTAAACATCCGGAGCCTCATGTATAAATGGTGCATACACATAAAAATGTTGGGTAGGCCCGTTTCCATGCACACTTTGAGTTGTATAAAATCTAAACATGGTGTAATGCCACACACATTTTCATGACAGCCTCACACCATGGGTACGGAAGTTTCTGCTTGTTTTTGCAAATGGGTGTCACCCAGCATCAAAGCAGTGCTACTGTTTCTGTGTGGTGTTCCTTTCTGTATTAGATTCACTTCCATGACACAGACTTTATCAAATATGTCAAAATCAATTGCATATCATTTACAAATTTAAGGCACTTGATTGTAATCATTCTGTAACAATATAATGGTGCACGGAATGCCCAAACTATTCCAACTACCATAGCTGCTTGTTAGAAAACATTGCAAATGAAAGAATTAGCATATTTACAGATGATGATGAATGGCTTCTAAGTTGCTTTATATTTATAAGAGCCATCCTCTTGGAGCTGTGTGCTGAACTGATGCTGGGTTTACAAAGGCAGACTTTGAGAAATCGTGCTCTACCCATTCCTTTGCAAGTTTTGTCCACCCTCAGGTTTTTAGCCACAGGAGCTTTTCAATGTGAACTTGCTGACTGCTCCTGTATTTTACAGTCATCACTGAGTCAAGCCATGGCAGCTGTATGGAATGATATTGTGCGCAAACATCGAAGCACAACTTGTAGCAATGTAGCAATGTTTTCCAAATATAATTGGTGAGGTCTGCTGTATGCACATTGCTATAGCAATGGTGCTGGACAAGTTACTTCGGCCAGGGATGAATCACCAATAGAATGAGCTGGCATTGTATAATCTCTAGCAGGAGAGCCTATAAACATGGCAAATCCAAACTCATCTTTTTTTATATCACCATGCTATAAGTGATTTCAAACTGAAGCACCATGGCCTTGGCACCTTGCAGGTGCTTTTTCCAGCTAGTGCGACAAAAGGCAAACAGTCCTTTTAACGATAGCAATGTAAATAGAAAACATTTGCAGTCTATTAATGTGCTGCTCTACTGTCCACAGAAAGTGTGTTGCATTGTGCAAGTATTTAGCGTGCTGCATAATATGGCACATAATCGTGGCTTGCCAATACCTGAAGAGATGAGGTATGATGAACCAGACCCTGACCCACGAAATGATCAGCCAAATATTTGAATGTAATCAGCAGAATGTAAAAACAGGTAATCAGGTGCAGCTTTTATTTTTTAACCAATTCATTTAATTTGTGGTCAATATGACATAGTACAGGCCTTTGTGGTATAGGGGTTCTGTAGCTCTAAACGAATGACCAGTTTTTAAAATAAATAATCACCGCACTCGCAGCTTAAGGAGGGGGCGTGGTAGTGTAGCCAGAGCGGTTCCCGGGCGCGATACAGGTGTGGGCGTTTCCGCACTGAAGTGCACAGATGAAGGATTGCCCGTGTCTGTAGTTGATGCTGGAAGCTGCTGATCGCCACACCTGTGCCACATCCCCATTATAAGTAGGAGGAGCGTGAGAGCAAAGGGGAGAAGAAGGGAAAAGATTGAAGACAGAACAGATGTTAGAGAAGGAGAGGAGAAGGCAAGATGCTGAAAGAGCCGGTGAGGGGGCAAACGAGTGAGAGAGCAAGCTGGTTGGTAAATGCAGGCAGCTGGGATGGAGAGCCCCTACGGAGCAGTGTGTGGCTAACACTTGGTGAGGGGCAGTGGAATTGGTCGCTCCAGC
The DNA here is from genome assembly GCF_016835505.1 of Polypterus senegalus. Lineage (NCBI taxonomy): Eukaryota > Metazoa > Chordata > Cladistia > Polypteriformes > Polypteridae > Polypterus > Polypterus senegalus. The sequence goes on along the minus strand of NC_053159.1, from coordinate 112,011,746 downwards.
TGACCAGTTTCTAGTAGTTGGAGTGACCGCCAGTGTGGAGGACTTGCTGCGGAAGGCAGCAGGAGTCGAGGAGGCTTGGGAGGGTGACCCTCAGCATGAGTGCCCTGGCCAGTCTCGGTCCAGCAGGAGCTATACAGAGCCAGGGGACAGAAGGCTACTGGACCAGCAGGAGAAGGTGCAGGTAGGGCACCTGCCCTGTTACAAAGCCCGGTAGGTAAAAGGGAGAAGGCACCAGGTTTTTAAAAAGGACAGCTTCCAGCCAGTATTTTAACCTTGTTTTTTAAATGGATTTATTTATTTGGGATTTTAACCTCCACTTATCACTTGCCGTTTTTATGGATTATTTATTTATTGAACCATTTTGAAGTACTGCACCATGGAAGCTGTTTTGATTTTTTTGATTGTCTTTAATAAAATCACTTGTTCACTTATACACTTTTTTCACTTTTATCCCCTTGTTCTCAGTGAGGTTTGTCCCCATCTGCCAGTTCATCCAGTTACATTACCGACAGAGTTGGGTTCAAGGGCTCCCAGAAGAGACCGTTACAGCATTATATTCCTTAGTTCATTGCCCACATCTCTTACAGCATCCACTATTGCATTTTGTGACTCCAGAACAGCATCAGTCAGCATACACGCCCAGCAGTTTCTAAGGCAGAGGTGCATGCACAGCCAGTGCCTAAAGATGTGCTAGGAACAGCAGCGCCATCATCACCTAGAGTTACATCCTTGGCATGAGGGTCAGCATTTGTAATATTGTCTGAAACAGAATAAATAGACGGTGGGGTGTGACTCACCTTTTCATGACAACTTTGATATCTGACCACTTCTTTTTTATTTTGGGTACCGTGCGACTTTCTGAACTTGAACTTTCGAGTGTCTCTGCCATGCTGTATTACTCCATCAGTTTCCTTTTGTTGCTTACACCACTGCTTAAGCCAACAAATAGTATGTTTTAACTGAAATTCTTCTTGTTTCCACCTGCTTCTACCCTATCCAAGGTGCCTTTCAACATTTATTTTTCAATTGATTACATTTTTTTTCATTTTCCAATTGGAGCACAGGCAGGTCAAGTGACTTGCTCAGGGTCACACAGTGTCAGTAGCAGGATTTAAACCCACATCCTCAGGTTTCTGAAGTCCAAAACCTTAACCACAAATATTCAACCTTTACCTTTCTAAAGAAATTACCTTCCCAGGGTGCTGTTTAAGTACATAGCTGCTGTACCATTCTTTAATATATACGGATTAGTTTAGTATCTTTATATAGGGTTTTCCAATAGTAGAATAGGCAGATTAAGTGATTCACTCGCTGTCACACTGCGAGTCAAAGTGTGGATTGATCCTGCAGCCTTTAGTATAGGTTCTAGCACTTTACCCATTGAGCCACATTGGTTATTTATTCATTCAGGAATTTTAATAATCCACTATTTGTGTTGGGATATTGGGTTTTACTGGCCAAATGTGCTGGGTAAAGAAATACACATGCAATCTCTCTTACATAGCTCAATTCAAATCTACAGTATATCATCAATCTTTTATATAGCCCATTCTCATCTGTCTATCTATCCATCCCTAACTTCACATTCCTAGGCTGCTATGAGGAGCTAGCTATTGGCTATAGGAATAAAGAGATGCATTACAATCTTTTATCATTTGTATTATTATCACTTGCAGATAAGTGGATTTAAAATACAGCAGTTGATTTGTTAAGATCTGTCTCTTGAACATTTAAACAATCTAGATGATAACAGGCCAATCAGCCCAGTAAAGCTCGCCAATCCTATCCACTTACTTCTTCTAAAAAGTCAAATTTTGAAAGTCCCGAAAAAGCCTACTGTCTACCACAATACTTGGTAACTTATTCCATGTTTCTCTGTGTAAAGAAGAAACGTCCTAATGTTTGTGCAAAATTTACTCTTAACCAGTTTCACTGTGTACCCCTGTTCTTCATGAACTCATTTTAAAATAAGTCTCAAGCCACCACAAATTACCTTCATAATTTTAAACATAGCAATCATGTCTCCTCTTAATCTTCTTATGCTTTAACTGAAAATGCTCAGGTCTTTTAATGTTTCCTCATAATTCATCCCCTATACCCCTTAAATCAGCCAAGTCCCTTTTCTCTGGACTTTTTCCAGCACTGCTGTGTCTTTTTTGTAGCCTGTAAAACCTGACATTCTCTTTGCCTTCTTAATGGCTTCTGAACACTGTCTGGCAGTTGCTAGTGTAGAGTCCATTACAACTCCTAAATTATTTTCATAAAGTGTACTTTCGATTTTCATTACTCCTGTTGTGTATTCAAACCTATCATTTTTACTTCTGTGTATAATACTTTACATTTTATGACCTTAAACTTCATCTGCCACCAATCTGCCCAAGCCTGTATGCTGTCCAAGTCCCTCTGTAATCATTCAATGAATTGTAAATTATCTGCCAATCCACCTATCTTGTATCATCTGCAAACTTAACCAGCTTGTTACTTATATTCCTATCCGGATCATTTATATCTATTAAAAATAGCAGCAGCCCAAGCACTGACCCCTTTGAAACACCATTCTTAATGTCAGTTAATTGTGATAGGGCTCCTCACATCATAACCCTGTGTTTGAGCCAGTTTTGCATTCATCTACACACCACACCCAGAACTCCCACTTCTTAAGAACTGATAGACAGCAGTGTCCTGATTTTAATCATTCAAGTGTGCCAGACTAAGAACATGTGAGGAAGAAATTGCAGACTATTCAAAGATTAGGTTACACAACACACAGACATTCAATGTAGGTTAGTAAAGTAGCAAGTTAGCAGACAAACTCCATTGCTCAAAGGTTTATATGGTCAGCTTAAGTAAAATACAAAGCAAATATCTTCCTAATACATAAACGATCTCTCAGTTTTAAATGTCAGCTTACCTGCTTTTAGTGGCATCATTGGTTGACTTCTGAAATTGAAATGCATGGAGAAAGTTTAAATCCACACTGGTCCATGTAATAAACTTTGCAAGACTCTGTGCCGATGGCCATGTTAGGCATGAAATGATTGGCCTGCAGGGTTTATAGTCTTTTGAGTTGTAAGACTCAGCAAAGTTTCATCTTAATAAGCTAACTTGGAGAATACTTCTGAGCTCACTTGGCCTCAAAATGTTTATTTAAAAAACTCTACTCATTTAACAATTTTCACAATGTTATAAATGCATCATATTAATTATAATTAAAGATCAATTCTTTAGTGCAAAGTTTTACAAAACATATGAATTCATTTGTCTTTGTGATGAAAAGAAAGCAGCATCTTTACTGCTTGATAACTTGCACTGCAGGAAAAGCTCTGAAATGTGAGACTTCGTGCAAACCAATGTGCAAAAGTAGCCCAAATAATCTATGGAAAGTCACACCCTTTACCCAGCCACTTCACACAAATTCAAACAAAAGCATAGGAAACATCACACAGTTAAATAATAGCATACACTCAAAACTGAACACGACAACATGAAGCCAGTTATGAGATACTTACTGAATAAACCCTCCCCCAAACTTTCAGAGATGGCTACCCTTAAGTTTCTTCACAGACCTGATTGGTAATCACTTTGGTTTCTTGTGGATAGCAAGTTAAACAGAGAATTCCTGTCCAGAAGCATTTGAGTTTATACATTTGTATGGGCTATTAAGGGTATGTTTAGATTACAGCTAAAAGTGACTCAGTTTCGTTTATTGGCTTATATTTTATTCAGTTGTTTAAATTAATTTTCCAAGTGATTCATATCCAGCATTTTTTATTTTCCTGTCTTGTGTACTTGGCCATCTGACCATAGCATCAGACTTTTTATAACAATTAAGAGATTTAAGAAATGAGTTTATCAATATAATCAGTAAGACTTTACCATTTCTATTACTTATGTATGTATTTGCATTTATTTACTTGTTTGTTGGTTTATTTATTATTTGTAATTGTTATTTTTTAACTTCTTGCAAAGTACTTTGTGCTCCAAGTTTTATTTGAAAAACATGCTATAGCAATAACTGTTGTTGCTGGTATCAGTGTACACGTCTGGGCATTGGGAGCATGTGTGGCACTGCTCCTCATCTTCCAGCAGTTGACTTTGTTGTGCCAAACTTAAATAAATAGTAAATGTATTTGTTAAAACGTTCACAAAATGTCCCTTTTTAAGGATGAAAATGTTGTATCACTTTAAACCCCTTAATTACTTTCAGAGGATGCTTCGTGTAATTTAGGGTTACCCATCTTGTATTTGGAGTTAAAGTTACTTCTAACTGTATCAAGGCACTCCTTGAACATTTTAACTTAATGCTTTTCATTTTATTTGAGTCAAACAAAAGTACAGTATTTGTATAATATCAAAGTACCACAAAATTTGAATGCATATGCTCCATGTTTTATTTCATTAAATTTCAAGATCTGAGATCTAAATATAGCTCAGCGATAGAACAACAGCACAGCTGACTCTGTTATTGTTTTGGTTGCACTCCATTCTTTGTGTGTTCCATAACCACTCCAGTCCCAACCTGCAAAGTCTCCACATTGCTTAGGGCTACCTTCAGGAAAGTACCCGGTACCACCAAAACAAACCTAGAACAGAAGAAAATAATACAAATTAGGACATTTATGTTTTGCATAAAGAAAGACTTCACAGAAAGGACAGGTATAATCACAAGTTATGTGTTACACATTATTGACGATATTGTTAATATAGCACAAAATTACAATTTTCAGTTAATTTTCATTGATAATGTATTGTACATTGTCAAAAAAAAATGTGTATGCATTAAATAGCTTAACTTTTTGGTAACTCTTTTGCTTATTACCCTGCATTAAGCTGGAAAAAATATAAAAAAAAAACATCAAAAGGATAACTGTGAAAGCTTACAAAAAATAATTGCATTAGCAATCAAAAGAATGAATAGTCAGCAGTACTAGTAGACACAACAATAACTCAGTTCTGTTTAATAGGTCTAGGTCTACATTACATTTCTAATTGTAATTAATTAAAACATCTTTAAGTTAGTGAAAAACTGAAATAATGCAGCCTATTGGGATGTAACAATATCCATCCATCCATCCATTATCCAACCCGCTATCTCCTAACTACAGGGTCATGGGGGTCTGCTGGAGCCAATTGCAGCCAACACAGGGCCAAAGGCAGGAAACAAACCCCGGGCAGGGTGCCAGTCCACCGCAGGATGTAACAACACAAAAACCTAAATTGTTAAATATAAATAAAGCTAAAAAGTTAAAGTGAATCAGCTATTACAACAGAAATCAAATATAATGTTCACTGGTACAGACTACCATTACCAAAGGGAAACAAATATTCAGAGAATGAGCTAATGGACAGCTAGATTTGCTAACAAATGTATCTTCTTAGGTGGAATCCGTGGGCAAAGGAATGAATTAAGAGGACAGTTGTGATACGATTTGTCCAGCATTGATCCTGCAAAGTAAGTTCTTAAAGGACAATGCCATAAGCTGAATTGTTGACAACAGTGTTCACACCATATCAGTAAGATGCTTAGCGCCAAACATTAAAAATTATGATGAATCTTGCCTGTTTGCTAATTATTAAATTATTTAATATATATAACATTTTCACCTTTGAGTCTAACAAATATTCCTAAGTGTTTTCCTTAAACCTGTCCTAACACACTCTATTAAATTGTTAATCTGGATAGCAGTACCCTTATTGACTACCAGGGGATGCTATCATTACAGTATAAGGTCACTGAAGACCCTGTTGAACAAGAGTACTCAGTTATGGCCCTTTAGGTCCACAATGGCTAAAAGTTTTTGTTCCAATCAGTTTTGCATTTAGATGCCTAACAGATAGGGAAACTCAGTATTTAATTATATGGCTTGTTAGTGCTGTATATTTTTTGTTTTCTAAGTATGTTATTCATGTATTTTGTGGTCTTTCCCTTCTGTTTCATTTATTTCAAAACATTGTATTAACACTGATACTTCATTATGCACGTATGCAGGTTTAAATGGAAGCACTTTAACTGGAGAGCCTGTGGTTCATTTGTCATTTGCACCACACTATTAAGTGATGGCAGGTTAAGAAAACAGGTAACAATTAGAACCTAAATTCAGCAGTTTAAAACTAAAATAGATAATTATGGATTCACAATTGTAACAAGTAAGTTAACTAAGACTAGGCCCCAAAATATTGCTTAATTAGTAAATAAATTGGTTCTAATGAAGGAACTGGTTAAAGGAGACTTCTGCTGTAGTTAATAATTTCAGTACTAGTGCACTGTTTGAGGTTTTCCAGGCCGATTGAGGGCAATGTGTTAGAATCCCACAAGAACACTGGGGAGGACAACGAATCTGGCCCTCTAAAGCAGTGTTTCTCAATCTTTCTGGTGCTGTAATCCACTTTTTCACTTGTAGGCGTCTTCACAACCCACCTATGGTTTGGAGTTGATTCCCCCTGGATGAACCCCGTGCGACTGTGTGAGCACTGGGGTTGCACCCATGATGAATTCAGCATGATTGTTCAATTCAGGATCTACTCGTGAGCCACCCACAACCCACTGTGTCACCTACTGTGAACCACTATCATTATAAACTATAGCAAGACAGCTCATTGCCCACTTTTGGTGCTACAAAAAACTGCTCTAAAGTACACTGCTGCAGTGAAGTTAATGTGCAGGAACGCTTGACACCTCCAGGAGTCCGTTTTTTTTTTAAAGTTCAATGATGCTTTATTTGTAACCAAAAAACAATACAATTATATAAATAATTGATAATAATCATTAAGGAATACAGCTTATAACAAATAAAACAAAAAAGACAAAGTCATGGATATTTAACTAATTTACATAAACAAACTAACATCATTTAATATTTCAAACGTTCTTTTAGCTTTCTTATTTTTAATATTGGAGTGGTATTAACATAAAATTCTATTGTTATTTTTAACAGACTAATGTTTGGTGTGGAATTCATCCATTTCATTTCATGAATATGGTAACTCCCCATAATCAATAACAAATTTTTATAAATAAAAACATATGACCCACATCTGGCCGACAAAAAATGAAAAGAAAAAAAGAAATCAAAGTCATTGAAAAATACCTGACAGTTTAGAGAAATTTGTTAAAAAAAAATATATATATATATATATATATATATATATATATATATATATATATATATATATATATATATATATATAAACATTTTGATTGATTAAACACATGCATACATCCCTCTAGGGATGACATAAAACACTATTATATATTCCTTGGGTGTGATGGGAAATAGAAAAGTTTTCATAAACTCTGTAGAAGACAATAAATATTCTCATTTAGTTATTGCCTTACAAGTAAAATATTATTATCCAACCAATTGGTCTATATTTACAACATATCTTTGTTATTCAAAATAATTCATGCATGTGTTTATAGAAATTTGATAAGAGGTATTTTGTTAGCATCAAAATTACATTTCAATAAAAACTCAATTTCCCCTTGGGATTAATAAAGTATCTATCTATCTATCTCTATCAGAAAGAGATATTCAGGCAGGTGAAAGGAATGTAGTGAAGGCCGCTACCAACTTTGACTACCTATGTTCCCAGTCCAAAGAGCAGAAAAACAGATCAAGATTATCACCTCCAACAGTCCTCAAGAAAGACCATGTTGTTTATGTGGTAAACTTGATTTACAATCATAACCCTAGCTATTGAGGGTAGAAAGCTGAAGCTGCCAATAGTCATCAGGATAATTATCTTGACCATGGCTATTTGTTGCTCCGGCATCCACATGAGTGCATTGAATAGAGTAAAAGATGATTTAGGAGTTGTATGTCTCTTTTCCTTTATTGGCAGTTACCATGGCGGCCTATAATAATGTCCCCCACTCCAACCCACCCTAGAATAGGGGTAGGCATCACTGTATCATATCACTCCAGGGCTGAAAGACAGTCCCACTTTGCAACAATTGTTTTTTCAGAAAATGATGTTTATTTTTCAGATGAAATTATACTCATAAAGACAATTATTAAGGATATTTATTATAGATTGGTGTACCTCCAAAGACAGTACAGTTTAATCTGACCAAGATTTGTCTTCCACTTTTAAAAGAAGCATTCAGCCTTTTGATGACAGGTCTCTCATCAGCCATGCATTAATTTTTTTCAATGGTAGGAGTAAAATTTAACTTACTTCTTTCTGACTGATCTTTACATATATCAGTTCTTAAATACTTTTTGATTCACTGGGATGTCACATATAAATTATGTATTATAATCTTTTAATGAAAAAACTTTACAGTTTTGAATATAAAGTGTTAGTTCTGACAGAGACAAAACACTGATACCTTGAAAATTATCAGTTTTTTTAAAATCAATATTGTTACAAATATATCTATCCTTCATAAAACCAGATTGTGGTTTATCAATGATCTAGTCTAAATGTTCTTACATTCTGCTAGTGAATATTATAGCAAATTTCTTTATTAAATAATAATGTAAAATTATGGGTCTCCGGTTTTGTCAAGTATCCTTAATGGGGTTGGGTAGCAGTGATATTAGTCCTTGCCTCATTGCAGGAAACAATTCCATGGTTTCAGTGGCTTCATTCTGTATAAGCAGAAGAAACTCCTCTACCATATCTTGAAAACATTTGTAAAATTCACTATTCTGACCATCATTACCTAAAGATTTATTATATTTAACTTTGTTGATACTGATTTTGATCTCTTCTATAGATAATTGTTTGTCACACAACTTATGATAATCAACATCTATGCTTCTTGCACTTTCTTTATTACTTTTTAGAAATGCATCAATATTAGCCTCAGATTGTAAGTAGTTGTATAAAGTTTCATAGAACTGAGTCACATATGAAGTAATTTCCATTATGCTATGTGTAATATTAGCTTTAATTCGTAGTTTATCTAAAAAATAAACTCTATGTTCCTTTTTTCTAATTTACGAAAGTATTTTGTATTTTTCTCTCCTTGTTTCATCCATTTTCCCCTTGATGTTATAAATGCTGCTTTAGCTTTATCTTCAAGTGTAACATTTTCTACTTTTCTTTGTGGGATTGTGGTAATTTCTACAGTTTTTAAAATAATTTTATCGTCTTTTATCTCTTTATATATAGATAATTACTTGCCTCCTTTAAAAGCCAGTTGTGTCATTTTTTATTTCATAAAGTACCAATATTTCCCAAATACATTATTTAATATGGCCTGTTCTTTACAACACTGGATAATAATTTTAAAATCTTCTATGAATTTTGTGTCCTTGAGAAGTTCTGTTTTAAATTTTCAATACTAGGAGAAGTTCAAATCCATACAATGCCAGAAACTGATGGTGTCAGCTTGGACCCTCGAAGGTTTCTGGGGCACAATATAAAATGGCCTTACATATTACTCAAATTCCCTTTACCTAATTTACCCCCTATGTCTCTGCTGAAATAAAAAGACTCTGTGATGGAGACTATATGTAAGTCTTAGCAACCTGTCAAACTGGATATAAGTTCAAAAAATGTGGGTAACCTATACATTATGTGGGGACTGAAGTGAACATCAAGGCAATAAGGTAAGATAATATTATTTAGTTCTTTACTTTATCTAAAAAATGGTATTGGACTTTTGAACCATTGATTTCAATTGAATAATCAACTTCATTTTTTACCTACTACTCACTATATATCACAAGTATGCCACTTAACTCTACATTGCCCTGCACTTGTAAAGAGCATTGTGTTTATTGCACGGGTAGGTGTGACTATAAAATACTCAGAAGGATCATTTATCAGTGGAATTCAGGCTGCCTAATATTTTAACTGTTTCTGAAAGTTAACTAGTTTCATTTCATTTTGAAATGTTTTTTTATTACTGCAGACACCTGGTGGATACAGTATGTCCTTAAAATATTCAACAGGAATTTGCTAACAGAAGTCCAACTAAAATTCAGCAAGTATGCAGTTTAACATTTGACCTTTGGATTGTACTCACATGTTCGGTGTGACACCCAATCACTTTTACTCCAGAACAGATTGCCAGAGCTGCTTGTTCAGTATTAAATGCTCTAAAAGTGACATAGCCAGGTTCTGTGCCAGCTGTTGAATTGCAAAAAAAAAAAAAATTAATCTGGTAATTCCCCATAATTTTTCAGCTGCACAACTGTGCAAGGTAAAAGGCAAATGCAGTCAACTGTATGTAAATATACCAAATGTAAAAACTTTAGAATTGCTTTATTACCACGTTTTGTGCTTGGTTTTATACATTTCACCTGTCATGAACATACTTGGTGTCTTCAAGAACTCATATGTTCTACTGTGGTAACTTAATGACTAACAAAATTTACTATTAATATTGAATGATTGTTAAGCATGTACATGAAAGTTGATGCAAAATCTACTCATTACTGAGAAAGGAATGAAATCCATACATGAGTACAGCTCTAGAATAAAATCCAAGTTCTATGAAGACAATTTCTCACAGTTTGATTTCAAATAGATGTTTTTCTTTCAGCAGACACTGACTGGAACTAAATTTTCTGTGTTTACCAGCATTGTCAAAGTGTTCTGATCTTCCTTACTACAATATGCTACACATGATAAAGACAGATTGACTGGCATTATTAGATTAGATACTTTGCTGGCAAAGTACCAGAGATAATGCATTACTGAACATAAATTTGGCATTTAATAGTACAGTGTTAAAGGGGTGCCCAGCAACATTCTGATCTTTCCTTCACCCTTTACAATCTCTTCCTAACTAGGTGCTTTTAACATGTTTATTCTTTTATTTTTATTTTTTAACCAACATTACAAAGATCATAAAAAATACTGCTGATCAAATAATTTATTCTTATAAGGAGCCCTTCCTCATATAAGCCCTATGTGCTATTCACAAACTACAAATAATCAATAAATTATTTCAAGCATTAAATTACATATAACTAAAACAATCACATTGCCCTGAAAAAACAAAATACATAATTCAGTCTGTACACAGAAATGTACACATATATTCTAACAAGCAATCAAAAATTATAGCTTAAGAATTCAACTGTTTTAGATCAGATGCCCCCCAAAGATCCACCACAGCCACTCTGCACACACATTTTTACTACAAATGTTGCCAATGTTTCTGCTACTATACTGGTCTTCTTCTTGATTTGACATTTCTTTATATTTCTGCAAGAGAATTATAGGTATTAACTCCATGTTGGTGCCTTTGTAGTGCTGCTGCCTAACATTTTCAAAATCCTGGGTTTGAAACTCAGCCAGGACGCTACATTTTCTTGTAAGTGTCTGTGTGAGATTTTGCCTGGGTATTCCTACATCTTAAAGATGTGCATATTACATTTTTCAGGTTCACTGATGACTCTAAACTGGTTCAGCTATTGGTATTAATGAATGTATCCTGTAATGAAATAGAACTCTGTCTAAAGTTGGTTTCAATATTTTGCCAAATGCTGCTGAAATACGTACTGTTACTTTGAGATTATGAGTGCATGTTAGAAGATAGATGAATAATCTAAACTGGTATCTCCTTGAGTAGGAAGTGCTTACAGATTTTCCTTTATTCTGAAAAGAGCCATTGTATTGTATTTCAGGGAAACTGAACTTGCATTAAAAACTCATGTGAGTGTCAGCTTTGTATTGAAGGAAGATTTAAAAAGCAATAAATTCAGTCAGGTAAATTATAGTACACGTAAGTAATATAATAAAAGTCGTTATGAACATGTACACCTGCTTATCCATGTAATTATCTATTAAGCCACTCATGTAGAAGCTGCTCAGTGCAAAATATCTTGCAAATACAAGCCAGGAGGTTCAGTTAACATTCACCTCATATAATAGAATGGGGAAAAAATGTGATTTTAGTGATTTCAACCATGATTGTTGGTGCCAGAGAGGCTGGATTGAGTGTTTCTGTAATCTTCTTAGATTTTAATGTACAACAATTTCTAAAGTTCAAAATGGTACAAAAAAACAACACCCAGTTATCAGCAGTTCTGTGGACTGAAACACATTTTTGATGAGAGAGGTCAGAGGAGAATGGCCAGACTGGTTTGAGTTGACAGAATGGCCACAGTACCTCAGATAACCAGTCTGTACAACTGTGGTGAGCATAAAAGCATCTCAGAATGCACAATATGTCAAACCTGGAGGGTCTACAACAGCAGAAAACCATGTTGGGTCCATTCCTGTCAGCCAAGAACATACCGCTGAGGCTGCAGCTAGCACAGACTCGCCAAAACTGGACAGCTGCAGATTGAAAGAACATAGCCTAATCAGATGAATCTCAATTTCTGTTGAGACACGCAGATGATAGGGTCAGAATTTGGTACCACAACATGAATCCTTGCACCAAAACTGCTTTGTGTCAACAGTCCAGTCTGGTGGTGAAATGGTGTGGGGGATGATTATTTGGTACACTGTATCCCAATCAATCATTGCCTGAAACCCATGGCCTATATTACTTTTTTTTGCTGACCATGGGCCATGATTTACGCATGTTCTGATGGCTACTTCCAGCATAATAATGCACCATGTAAAAAAAAAAAAATAGTTTCAAACTGGTTTCATGAACACGACAATGAGTTCATTGTTTTTCATTGGCCTTCCCTGTCACTGTATTGAAATGCAAAAGAACTCCATTGGGATGTGGTAGAACAGGAGATTTGTAGCATGAATGTGCAGCTGACAAATGCATGCACATGATACATATGCACCAGAACCTCAAAGGAATATTTCCAACATCATGTGGGATCCCTGTGATGTAGGTTAGGCTGTTTTGGAGCAAATGGGGGCCCTTGCCAGTGTTAGTATAGTTTTCCCAATAATTTGCTCAGTGAGTGTGGAAATCAGCTCTTGCTATATGTATACTGTAGTTTCTCTGTGTACAATGTAGTGCAATGTATTTCTTCAATTTTTTTAGACTTTACGAAACTAAGGAATAATGCTGTAGGTATAAAAATTTAAAAGTTTAGTACTTCTACCATGAAATTAATAATTTACTTTTCTGAAACTTTGTATTCAGTGTTACAGCTTGTGACAATTGGTGATGGAGTCATCTTGTACATCAAGCCTCATTTAGAAGTGGGTTTAACTGGCAAGTCAGGAAAAACTGATATTGCTTCTTGGAAGGAACTGGGGACACTGAGTCTGGATCTAGATCTAAGTAATGGATGTCTATTCAAGTAGTTGATACCAAAGAGTGGTTAAATACCTGTCATTAAGGTAAGCCTAACTTCTGTTGGAAGATCCTCCACCCTCAAGAAGGTAAGGCAAGATGTTACAATGGTTGTTCTCAGTGTAGGAAAGTGATTACCTTGGATGTGCATACTATGGGAATGTGTAGCCTCCTTAGCGTTACATTTTTTCTTTAAAAAGCATGTAAAAGGTGTTGCATTTTTTGGCTTGAAAAATGACATATTTATTACATCTCATCTTTCTACTGTAAAATGTGCAAAACACTAAAAGTACAAAGTCAGAAGTGTATAAAGTATAATCATGATACAAATAATGATAATAATAATAATAAAAATAATGGTAATACTGTATATACTGTCAAAATGTGTTGTTTGTGTGGCATATCTTGAAGCATGGTCAAAGACACAATCTAACATCACAGTCAGGGCAATAGTAGTGTGAGTCCTTGCAGATTTCCTTTCCAGAATGATCAGCTTTTAAACACCACATTGCACATGTGTGACTGACATGAGACTTCACTTTTGGATTCATCAGAATCACTTTCAATTTCACTGTCCGTTTCAATTTAACTGCCTGAGGACAGATTCACTTCGTCATCACTGCTCGTATCACTGTCAAGAGGTGCAACACCTAGGCTGCTGCTGAAAAATGTTTCTTATGAGATGCCATTATGAGGCTAGGAGAAGACGTGTCTGCACCATTGCCCAAGTAACACTCAAGCCTGTCACTTATACAACACACGCCTAGATCATTTCCCGAGCAATGCTAGGCATTAACACTATTGGCATTTTTATAGCCCAAGTAATCTTCAAGTCTAATGCTTACGTGAGATGCGTCTATACAGATGCCCAAGTGTCGCTCGGAACTAAAGCTTCTATCACTGTTTTACAGTGATGCTCGAGTCTAATACTAAGGAGGTTAATGGACCAGTTTGAAGAATCCCAAAATCAATCCAACATATCTTTCTAAAAAGAGGAAGTGATAGCAGAATCTGGTGAAGCTGTGCACATTGCTGTGGCTTAAATGCTGTTGTGTACACACAAAAAACAACGTATTAGCAAAATATAGGAGGAAAACTACTTTTATTGCCTGTTAATGAAAGTATGAAGAAAAACTCAGCCATGGGGGATGCACAAACCAGTGTGTTTCTTCGTGCTTGTCCCAAGCACAAATAAATGGGGACAGTTACATCAGGAAGGATATCTGGTAAAAAATTTTGCCAGATCAATTTGCAGACAATAATACAGATTTCCATACCAGATCATAGAAAGCCCAGGTTAACAACAGCCACCACCAGTAGTATTAGCCAACAGGGTGCTGGGGGAATTGAACTACTGATGGTTAAAGGAGAAGAGGAGGAAGTTGTGTCCAGAAGCAGGAGGAGAGGAGAGGAGAGGAGAGGAGGGAGGGATGAAGGGAGGGAAGGATAGTGGAACTGAGGGTAGGAAGTTTGAATGTTGGCGGTATTTTTTTTAATGGGAGATAGTTAGCCAAGATGATGGAGTGAAGTAAAGTTGATATTTTGTGAGTGTGAGAAATCAGATGGAAGGGGAGTAAGGCTAGGTGTATCAGAGGCAGGTTCAAATTCTACCATGGTGTGGATGGGAGAAGAAATGGGGTAGGGGTTATCCTGAAGGAACAGTATGCCAAGAGTGTTTTGGAGGTGAAAAGAGTGTTGTACAGAGTTCGGATTATGGAGCTTGAAAGTGTAATAATGTATGTTATTAGTGCATATGCCCTGCAAGTTGAGTGTGTAATGGATGAGAAAGACGATTTCTGGAGTGAGTTGGATGAAGTAGTGGAGAGTGTACCCAAGGTAGAGAGAATGGTGATTGGAGTGGATTTCAATGGACATGTTGGTGAAGGGAACAGAGGAGACGAGAAGGTGATGGGTAGGTATAGTGTCAAGGAGAGGAATGAAGAAGGTCAGGTGGTAGTGGATTTTTTGAAAAGGATGGACATGGCTCTGGTGAATAAGTATTTTTAAAAGAGGGAAAAACACAGGATGACGTACAAGAGTGGAGGAAGATGCACACAGGTAGATTATGTCCTGTGCAAGAAGGTCAGTCTGAAGGAGATTGGAGACTGCAAAGTGGTGGCACAGGATGAATCATAGTTAGGCAGCATAGGATGGTGGTCTGTAGAAGAAGATCAAGAAGACAAGGAGAGTGAGGGCAGAGCCAAGGATCAAATAGTGGAAGCTGAAAAGGAAGACTGTAAGGTGGAGATCAGGAAAAAGGTAAGACAGGTATTAGTTGGTAGTTAAGAGTTACCAGATAGCTGGGCAACTACAGCAGAAGTGGCAAGAAAGACAACAAGTGGGGTGCTTGGTCAGACATCTGGAAAGAGGAAGGAGGACCAAGAAACCTAGTGGTGTAATGGGGAAGTACAAGAGAATTTACATAGGAAGAGGGTGGCAAAAAAGAAGTGGGATAGTAAGAGAGATGAAGAAAGTAGACAGGAATACAAGGGGATAAGGCATGAGGTGAAGAGAGAGGTGGTGAAGGCTAAAGATAAGGTGCATGATGAATTATATGAGAGGTTGAACATTAAGGAGGGAGAAAAAGACCTGTATCAATTGGCTAGTCAAAGGGACTGAGCTGGGAAAGATGAGCAGCATGTTATGGTGATAAAGGATAATAATGGAAACAGGAGTGTGTGTTGAGCAGATGGAAAGAGTATTTCGAGAAGTTGATGGAGGAGGAGAATGAGAGAGCGAGAGAGTGAAGGTTGAATAATGTGGAGATAGTGAGCCCGGAAATGCAATGGATTAGGAAGGAGGAAGTAAGGACAGCTGTGAAGAGGATGAAGAATGGGAAGGCTGATGGTCCAGATGACATACTTGTAGAAGTAGCAGAGTGTTTAGGAGAGATAGCAGTGGAGTCTTTAACCAGATTGTTTAATCCAATGCTGAAAAGTGAGAGGATGCCTGAGGAGTGGAGCAGAAGTGTACTGGCACAGATCTTTAAGACTAAGGGTGATGTGCAGAACTGTAGTAACTACAGAGGGATAAAATCAGCCACAGCATGAAGTTATGGGAAAGAATAGTGGAACCTAAGTTAAGAAAGGAATGATGATTAGCAAGCAACAGTATGGTTTCATGCTGGGAAGGAGCACTAGAGATGCAATGCTTGATCTGAGGGTGTTGATGAAGAAGTATAGAGAAGCCCAAAAATAACTGCATTGTGTATTTGTGGACCTAGAAAATGTATTTGACAGGGTGGAAGGAGTGACGGACGCATTTAAGGTGGAGGTGGGATTACATCAGGGATCAGCTCTGAGCTTTTTCTTATTTGCGATGGTGATGGACAGATTGACAGAGAAGTTTAGACTGGACTCCCCGTGGACTATGACGTTTGCAGATGACATTGTGATCTGTAGCCAGCAGGTTGAGGAGGCCCTAGAGAGGTAGAGATATGCACTAGAGAAAAGAGGAAAGAAGATCAGTAGGATCAAGACAGAATACATGCGTGTGAAAGAAACGAAGGTCAGAGGAATGGTGAGGATGCAGGGAGTAGAGATGGCGAAGTTTAGATGAGTTAAAAATACTTTGGATCAACAGTACAGAGTAACAGCGAGTGTGGACGAGAGGTTTTAAAAGAGAGTGCAGGCAGGGTGGAGTGGGTGGAGAAGAGTGTCAGGAGTGATTTATAACGGACAGGTATCAGCAAGAAAAGGAAGGTCTATAAGACGGTAGTGAGACAGGCTATGTTATATAGAATGGAGATGGTGGCACTGACAAAAAGACAGGAGACAGAGCTGAAGGTGGCAGAGTTAAAGATGTTAAGATTTGCAGTGGGTATGATGAGGATGGACAGGATTAGGAACAAGTACATCAGCTCAGATTGAACGGTTTGGAGACAATGCCATAGAGGCAAAATTGTGTTGGTTTGGATATTTGCAGTGGAGAGATGCTGGGTATATTGGAAGAAGGATGCTAGGGATGCAGCTGCCAGGCGTTAAGGAAAAGATGAAGACCTAAGAGAAGGTTAATGGATGTGGTGAGAAAGGACATTCAGGTGGTGGGTGTGACTGAGCAAGATGCGAAGGACAGGAAGGTGTGGAAACAGGTGACCCACTTTGGCGACCCCTAACAGAATCAGCCAAAAGATGAAGAAGTACTGTAGTATTAAGAAAGCATTTCAATGGCAGGGGTTTACTTTTTTAAAATTAGGAAATTAGGATGGATTCTATTTATCAAAGAACTACACTCCACAGACTTCCTCAAAAAGTCACTGTCAGGATGCTAGAATGCATACATTGACTGAAAGCACAACAGCACTGGATTGATACCATACATCTCCAAATCTGAGCTCATGGTCCCTTTCCCCCTACAATTTTAAGTTTCGAGGTATAGGAGTTCAAATTTTTTGAGTAGACAAATGTATTAATTCATAAATTAATTAATTCATTCATCTACAGAGTAGTGGTAAAGAAAGATCTACATCCTCACACCAAGCTCTTCATTTGCTCAATATTCTCCATACTTATTTAAGGTTACAGTACTGATATTTTAAATTAATTCCTATGTACTAATGGCGCAATTGAGATTTCTTTGATAGGTTACAAGGCATCAAAGGTCTGACATACATTTCTGACTGAAAGGAATCATTTAAGGTGATTTCTAGCTAGAATGGCCCATGTATTTGATGGGGTATGTTTAACAGGAATTGTTCTGTGGTACAATGAAAAATTGCAAAAGGGTGGATACTTATAGGCACTCTGAGTTATTGTACCATGTTCTATTCAATGATTATGAAGTCATTTGATTTTCATTACATTTTTTCATGTATAAATTCTTAGCAATTCAATACAATAAACATAACGGCCACGGAAAATCACCACCATCCCCTCACATCCAGGCCACACCCCTTTTGAACTTTTTCCACCAGCCAGGCATTATAGATTAATATATGCCAAAACAAGCAGATATAAAAACAGTTTTTCCCACAGGCCATCAAGCTCACAAATGGTTAATTCAGCTTAATCAGGCTAGGTAACCTACTCCCCGGCCTCCTAGGGTCTTGTATTACTGTTTACATATTGTTAATACTTGTTTTGCAGTGTTTATTTCAGTATTTGAGTTGCACTCTGCACTTTGTATATATTTACATTCTGTCTTTTTTATGTCAGGTGCATGATTAACTGTTGTGTGTATGTCGATTATGCAATTTATACTTGGAGAGTCAACAAAATCGGAGACTAATTTCTTGTATAAATGCGATTATGATAAATTTGAAATGTAGACAAAATGTAATGGAATCACCTTATAACATACTTTAAACACGGTAATGTATTGTAATCATGTATTAGTGACATTCATTTTTACCTTTTCAATATGTTTCAAATTCTTATTAAATTAGCATATTCTTACCATATGTGCGGGGCCCATACATTTCTCTTAAATGTTTTGCATCCCCCTCATCGAAAACAATAGGAATAGAAGGCCCATTATCAGTTTTGCACACACCACCTTTGTATTTCAATGGAAAATGCTACAAAACACAAAACAAAAAATATCACATGAAGTATTAAGGAAAGGAAAATTGCTACCACTCAAATACACCTTTCTTCACATACATTTTACAAAACCATTTACATACAGTAGGTATAAATGGAATAAGATAAGCACATTTTTATATGTTATACAGTAGATACTCAGTATTTTGCATAGTTTTTCGTTTTTTCAAACCTGCTTTTTAAAATCCACTACCAATAGATGAGATTGACTGTCAGAACGCAATCACTATTAAATAAATATTACATGTACAGCAGTATAAACTATAATTGAAGAGAAAGTCCAACTTTAAATAATATAATCAGAAATTCAAGTTATGCATCAATTGTATTATTCTGCTTGACTGTCCTGAACTATAGTTTGACTTGCAGCACTGTGTCACTTGTTGGCCTAACTCAACAAATTTACCATATCCAAAAAAAAGGAAACAATGCCATGAAACATCACTAGAATTATGATTGCACTTCCTCATGGCAAATGGGCACTAGTAATGCAATAGGTGGGCAGTGAGGAACAATAGTTATTCCAATTTATTTATTAAAGATTGTTTTTTTGTAATTATTGCCAAGTGCTAAAAGTATATGACTCGGAGTCCTGTCACGTGCAAAAGTTCGCTGATGACACTGCTATTGTGGGCTGCATCAGGAGTGGGTAGGAGGAGGAGTACAGGAAACTAATCAAAGACTTTGTTAAATGGTGCGACTCAAACCACTTACATCTTAACACCAGCAAAACCAAGGAACTGGTGGTGGATTTTAGGAGGCCCAGGCCCCTCATGGACCCTGTGATCATCAGAGGTGACTGTGTGCAGAGGGTGCAGACCTATAAATATCTGGGAGTGCAGCTGGATGACAAATTGGACTGGACTGCCAATACTGATGCTCTATGTAAGAAAGGTCAGAGCAGACTATACTTTCTGAGAAGGTTGGCATCTTTCAAAATCTGCAGTAAGATGCTGCAGATGTTCTACCAGACGGTTGTGGCGAGTGCCCTCTTCTACGCGGTGGTGTTCTGGGGTGGCAGCATAAAGATGAAAGACGCCTCACGCCTGGACAAACTTGTTAAGAAGGCAGGCTCTATTGTAGGAGTAAAGTTGGACAGTTTAACATCTGTGGCAGAGCGACGGGCATTAAGCAAACTCCTATCAATTATGAATAATCCACTGCATCCACTGAACAGTGTCATTTCCAGGCAGAGGAGTAGCTTCAGTGACAGACTTTTATCACTGTCTTGCTCCACTGATAGACTATGTATGTTTCACGTCATCAACATCAGAGCATCCAGAGGTAATATCACTGGATGCAGTAATTATTTTCTGGTAAAGGTGAATAGGACAACTAAAATTATTAGCCTTTAAATCTAAACAGATATTTATGTCTGAGTCAAAGCCAGGATTTACTTGTGGACATAATGGTATAGTATACATTCCAAGGCGTCTAGCTCACTGTAGTATCTAGCAATTGTAGAGTTTTCTGTTAAGTAGAATGATCCCCATGGTGTTTGCTAGTTGTGTACTAAGCAGCAGGGTTCCAGCTATCCCATACTGGATACCTTTGCTGCCAATTTGTAGGCCCTGTAGAGTTGTGTCATCACTTTCTTGCCATTAGTGGTCTCCATTTGTATATATCTCTGCAAGTACAGGACTTAACCCTACTATCATTAAAGTTTTCATGTACATAATAAAAGCTGTAATATGCCATAATATTTGTACTGTAGGTGAAATTCATTCTATGCTATAAATTTTTAAAAATGATTTTGTTGGTTTTTACTTCTGCCTTTTGCCCATGTGTAAGCTCTTTACTTGTCCTTATAATCATATTGATAAACTGAATGCACATTTATTCACATGAAGATTTAAAGTAGGTAGAGGTAACACTAGCCAGGTGCCCAGTCCCTTTTACCAATTAGGTCTCCTCCTCAAGCTCTAAGAAGTCATTAATGAAAAATATACAATGTCTTGGAAAAGTATTCAGACCATTGACCAGTTCTCTAATGTTACTAAATAATAAACTCCACAGTTTAATGCTTTATACAGTCACTGTTTGCAGCAGTAACAGCTTTAAGACCTCTTGACTAAGTATGTGACTACTTTGAACACTTCAGGAGAGTTTTTGTTTTCAGAATCAGAGTCTTGAATTCAGAATTGTTTCAGACTGCTCATGTTAGTCAGATGATGCTAGGGCACTGCAATTTTCATATAGTGTCACATATTCTCAAGTGGATTAAGACCAGCAGTTTCATTGGGCCATTCTAGAACATTCATCTTTTGGTCCTTGAGCTATTCCAAGGTCACCCTGGATAGTGTTTTGGATCATCGTCCAGTAAAAGGTTTACTTTAGGCCAAACTTCAGGCTTTTAGCAGATTGAACTTAGGGATGTGAGCAAAAAATGTTTAACCGATTTGAGCTTGAAAACCAGTTAGGAGAATAAAAAAAAAACAAACTTGCAGGTCTATTGTATAAATCAGATTTGCACAACTGAATCAAACTAAGTGTAATAACAAAGCGACCACTGACAGACACTGCTAAAATGGGTTTTGAAACCATTACTCATTCGTCCTGCCCATTGTGTGCTTTTTAATGACACACATGATCAGATAAGTACCTAATAGTCCAGTAAATTCTCCTCACTGGCAGTTGCACCTTTCATAACATAGGCAACAAAGTGAATGTGCAGGTTATAAGCAAGCAGCAAGCCAAGAAAGTAGAATGAAAGAGTACCTTAGTGAGACTGAGATACTGTACTGGTTGTATATAGTATGGGTGTTGAGACAAAGATAAAAGTTTCAGGAGCATTCTTGAATTTAGGTCACAAAATGGTGAGTACAATAAGCAATATTTATCATCATACAGTCTAAAACAGTTGTTATTGTCAGTAAGCCCATGCTGCTTTAACCATTTTAAACACTGATGGTGTTACTTGCAGCTTGGCTGCTTATTGTGCTTACAGGCATGTCAGTAGGCTAGTGGTGCATAGAGTGGTATATTGTTCAGCATTTTAGTTTGTTTAAGAATGTATTGTTTTTTAAACCAAACTGTGCTGTAAACCAAGCTGTGCCCTTACTTTGTTTTTTTTTTCTCTTAGCTCCTACTAGAGCAGCAACACTGCTTTTTCTGCTATTTACTTTGGTACCTCCATTTCAGTGTATGTAGAATCACTCAGTAAATGACTTATTAAAATGTATTAGATTGTCAATTACTTCTTGGCATTTGCTGTATGGTAAGTGAGCACTTACTGATGGGAAATAACTGTCTTACTCTGTGTGGCTTAAATAGGTCACATCTAGCTGAATAAAGTTTAGCTCATGTACCGTTCATGGCTAAAAACAAACAGAACTTGTTTACAGGAGCGTAGAATCTACAGATCACGAGTAGGGACTCTAAACACTACAGAGTACAAAGCGAAACCTTATCACGTGATTTCTTGCCAAAGTTGCTGGATGTGGTAAGGCATGACCTCCGTCAAAACACCGTGCACGCGTGCCGAGTTCAAATGATCTTGGTGATGAGATACATTCAAAAAAGTGAACCAGCTGAAACCGGGGACATGTTTCTGAGTGGGGACAGTTGTCCGAAAAAGGGGAATGTCCCCGGAAAACGGGGACGGATGGTCACCTTATCTATATACTGTAAATACCTGCAACAAAACAATACAATAAGTAGGAGATATCTATAACTGTATACAAAAAACATATTTGCAAATAAGGCACAAACCGCTATGTCTGGTATACTTGGGGATGGGATGAGATGAGCAAAACTATCCACACCACCAAGTCCAAAAGACAAGGCAGGAAATGCTTCGTATACTTGTTGAACAAATACGTCGTCTTTTCCACCTATAGCGGCTATCGCCGTTACATTCTGCACATGTACTATGCTCAAACCGTGCAAGGCATGTATTAAATTGGCAAGCAGCCTCGCGTGTGCGCGAGCGCAACCCATGTGCTCTCCGAAAGTAAGTTACATTTACTGTAACTTTCTCGAGTCATTGTCCTGGGATCCCCTGCTCAAACTAATGCATGCATGCACGAAAGTAACTAAACTAAAACGTGCCCCACTTTTCTTTTTGCTAACCGCAAGAGGTGTGGAGACATTCACCTTTATGACGGGGTTCGCGCAGCGTTCTCAAGCAGGCCTGACCCGTCGCCAACGCCGCATCACGCTTAACGGAAACGTACCTCCGCACTTAAGCAATTACAAAAGGTAAGGGCTTTAACTTGTTGTGTTTACACTGGTCTTAGACCTTTTTTTTCCTTAAAGAGTTAATGCCTGGCAGGCACATTACCTCAGAAAGCATTTTTTGCTTTTCTCTTATCTTATTTCAAATTATTGTTTAAATGTTTTTGGTAGAAATATGCAAGGTTATTCTGATCTATCCATTGTAAAAGAATAGACATTCTTCCTTTATTAAGACAACAGAAGTTAATGGTTTTGCAAATGTTTGAGAGGGGTAGATAGAATATAAAGTGAATGAGAGTCCCACTAGCAAACTAACTCCTGCCTTTCACTCGTGAGGTTCAGTAGTACCTAAGGTGTCTGTTAGTGAAGTTTTTATATAAAGTTGTGCCTCTGTGGAAGTGAAATACATTGCATGCTTGAACGAACAAACTGAACAATTCTTGCAATATCTGTGGGGAATTCATCTTGGTGAATTTCTGTTGCAGAGTTGGCGATATGGATAAAGTTTGACCTCCACTGTGAAATAACTTCAGGGGATAACACGTGACTACTTTTTGCAAGTAATAATTATATTTAAAACAATAATATGTGTAATTTATATTTTCTTTCACCTCTATATAGATAATTTTAACAACTGAGCTTTTAAATAAATAGTTCCTTTTCGTTTTAATCGTTCCTCCCTCAAGAACCATATGTGACAGAGAAATTCTGTTGCCAAATTTTAATTAAGCACCCTGAAATCTATCAAGAACACCTAACATGTTTGAAAGATGCAAAGAAATTTTTTTTTTTTTATTTTGCAAACCACCATATAGTATGACTTTAAAACTAACACTGTTAATTTCTGGTCATTCTTAAACTTTGTTTTACACTGTAAATTAAAATAACATCTATTAAAAACAGTTACAACAATTTTAAAATCAGTTTATTCACTGTATGAATAAAATAAAGTTAACTTTTTGCCCCCAGTCTATCAGAATTAGATGGTTGGATATTTAAATAAAGTGTTACTTACCTGAAAGAGTCCATGAAGATTTCCTCCATACCTTGGGAAAAATCGACTGTTTGTGTGATACCTTGCAATGGAAGATTTTTTCCAGTTTTCCATCGAAACTAGGTTGGGAACATGCCACACTGACAAGTCCTGGGCCTGAATGTCATAATATCCTGGGTTCTGAAAAAAAACGTTTTATCTTTACGTAAAAGGCAGCATATATTAAATGGTGAATCTGGGGAATTTCTACATTTTGTGGTGTTTCCAAATAGAAGATATGTATTTATACATGCATTATAGATATGTGTTACAGCACACTTTATTGTGTTGTAGATTTAATTTTAAATTTGCTATTTTTCTCCAACAATCTACATTCAACGACCAAGTGAAAGCATGCTTTTAAAATGGTTTCTGCATTTACCTGGAGAAACATGTTTTATAGCTGATTAAGAGTCATCCATAGTCAAAAAAGGTGTAATATAATTGTGTTTAAGCAACAAAAGGATATCACCAATGTTGAGCTTATTATTTATCTGAACTTTGAAAAAGCATTTGATAAAGTGCCACACGAGAGTGTTGGGTATCAAACTAAAAGAAATGGGAGTTCAGGGTGATGTTTTTAGATGGGTGCAGAATTGGCTCAGACACAGGAAGCAGAGGGTGATGGTGCGAGAAACCTTATCAGAATTAGCAGTTGTTAAGATTGGTGTTCCACAGGGGTCAGTGCTGGGGTTGCTGCTATTTTTAATAGATATAAATGATTTGGATAGGAATATAAGTAACAAGCTGGTTACGTTTTCAGATGATACCAAGATAGGTGGAATGGCAGATAATCTGGAATCTGTTAAATCATTATAAAGGGAATGGGACAGCATAAATGCTTGAGCAGAATTGTGGCAGATGAAGTTTAAAGTCAGTAAATACTGTATAAAGTATTACACATAGGAAGTAAAAATGTCAGGTTTGAATACAAAATGGGAGGTCTGAAAAGAGGACACCTTATGAGAAGGATTTAAGAGTCATACTGGACTCTACACTATCGACTTCAAGATGGTGTCCAGAAGCCATTGAAAAGGCAATCAGAATATTAGGTTATATAGCACAATGTGTGGAGTACAAGTCCATGAAGGTTATGCCCAAACTTTATAATTCACTGGTGAGGCCTCATCTGGAGTGCCATGTGCAGTTTTAGTCTTCAGGCTACAAAAAGGACATGACAGTGCTTGAAAAGGTCCAGAGAAAAGCAACTAGGGTCATTCCAGGGCTACACAGGATGAATTATGAAGAGAGAGTAAAAGAGCAGAGCCTTTTCAGTTTAAGCAATTGAAGATTAAGAAGAGACATGATTGAGTGTTTAAAATTATGAAGGGAATTAGTATTTTAAAATGAGACTTATTTTAAAATGAGTTCATTAAGAACAAGAGAACACAGTTGGAAACTTAAGGGTAAATTTCGCACAAACATTAGTAAGTTTTTCTTTGCACACAGAACCATAGACACTTGGAATAAGCAGCATGGTAAACACTAGGACTTTAGCAACTTTCAAAACTCGACTTGATGTTTTTTAGAAGAATTAAGTGGATAGGACTGGCCAGCTTTGTTGGGCTGAATGGCCTGTTCTCATCTAGATTATTCTAATGTTATAACTGAGGATACAGTTTGCACAGGCTCCCCAAAATTGGGCAGTAAAAGTTTGGGAAAATGTTGCCTGGTCTGATGAGTCTCAATTTCTGCTGTGACATTCGGATGGTAAGGTTAGAATTTGGCATCAACAAAATGAAAACATTGATCCATCCTGCCCTGTATCAATGATTTAGGCTGCTGCTGGTGATAGTGGTGTAATGGTGTGAGGGATATTTTCCTGGCACACATTGTACCCATTAGTACCAACTGAGCTGTGTTTAAATACCACAGCCTACCTGATTATTATTGCTGACCATGTCCATCCCTTTATGACCACAGTGTACCTATCTTCTGATAGCTATTTCCAGCAGGATAACACACCATGTCACAAAGCTCTAATCTTCTCAAACTGGTTTCTTGAACATGACAATGAGTTCACTGTACTCAAATGGGCTCTAAAGTCACCAGGGGCCTCATGTATAAACGGTGTGTACGCACAAAAATGTTGTTTAAGCCTGTTTCCACACACACATGATGATGTATAAAAACTAGGCATGGCGTTAAAGCCAAGCACATTTTCACGCCAGCTTAATCCCTTGGATATGCAAGTTCTCTGCTCGGTTTTGCAAACTGATGGCACCCAGGGTCAAAGCAGTGCTACTGTTCCTGTGTGGTTTCCCTTTATTTTTTAGATTCACATTCTCGATGCAGCTTTTTCAAATACACTGAAATTAACCACATATCGTTTTTTAGTTCAAGTCAACTGAATGTAATCAACCTGTAACCATATAATGGTGTCCCGAATGGCCAAACTATTCCAAATACCATAGCCACTTTGGCATTGTTACTCTCAGTGCACCACTCGGAGTATTTTAACCCAGTGTATATGAGTATGGAATCACTGATGCAGCTGACCGGATAGCACTATGGCAGATTGTGTCAAGAGCAGGGAGAAATATCAAGATAGAGCTTCTAGCACACACTGCCTTTGCCATGCACACAGTCTATTTGAACGTTCGGCAAATGCTTCAGAGCCTTTCTTGTATGGATCTCGTGGTGCAGAAACAGTTTCATCCCAAGAGCTATAAACACACACAATCAGTCCATAAAGTGCTCCTGGTAGAACTGTTTGTACTTATAAGTACAATAGCATCACTGTAAACTTGCACTGCAGTTGTAATATTGCACAACCAGAGCCACTTATGCTTTCATATTATATATCTTTCAGTTTTTTATCCTATAATTATTATTATTATTATTGTTGTTGTTATCTTACTATTTTATAAGAAAATACATTTATGGGGGATTTGCATATTGAATCTCATTGTACTATGCACTAACAATAAAGGAATTCAATTCAGTTCCATAGAAGAGAACACATATTTACAGATCGTGACGACTGGCTTCTAAGTCGATTTAGATTTCTAGTCCCTATCTACTTGGAGCTCATGATATCATTTTTAAGGTGAAATGCAGTAAAGTATATACTGTATATATTACATTCTACAGATACATTTTTAACTTCTTTTAAATAATGTACAGGAGGTCCTCGGGTTACAACACAGTTCCGTTCCTATAACAGTGATGTAACCAAAATTCTGGTGTAAGTCGAAACACACACTAGCCTAAGTCACTTACCTATCCTAACACATTTGCAAAATCAAAATCTAGAACATAAAAACACAATTAAGCCACAAAAAAAAGAAAAGGACATATATATACTGTACTGTACACTGCACTGTAGTGACAGAAAAAAATGACAAAAATGAGTGTGAACAAAAATTCCTTACCTTTATTCCTTCTGATCTCTTTACAATATCTAATTTCACTTCCATCGTGATGGCTTTCCTCTTTTTTGTAGCACTACCATCTGAAAACTCTGACTTGCATGTTGGAGCCATGATAAGGGCAAAAAAGTTGGCAGACAAAGCACTACAAATGGAACACTTGTGCTGTGTGCAACCAAACTAGTTTGTGAACTCCCTCACTCAAACGCTGCGTACTTCCGCCACACGCAACCGAACTAGTTCACCCACGTAGTCTGTAAGTACGATGCTAACGGCGTAAGCCGAAGGGGCTTTTATATTGATTTGTGTATTTAAAGAGGCATAATTCTGGGAGGCGTTGGAGTGGGGTAGCAGGCGTGTGCACGAGTGTTACTTTTCACATTGACCAGAATTTATGGAGGGAAAGAATATGGGAGTTGGTGTACACACAGATTTGTGCATCAGGATTTTTTTGAGCATTAACACATTTCCACTTTTGTCTGTACACCATGTTTTAGTGTGAATTCTACACACGGCGTTATGCATGAGGCCCCAGATCTCAATTCAATTGAGCACCTTTGAAATGTGTTGGAATGGGAGATTTGCATCATGGATGTGAAGCCAACAAATTTCTATAACGCTATCATGTCAATATGGACCAAAATCCTTGAGGAATGCTTCCAGCACCTTTTTGAATCTATGCCACAAAGAATGACGGCAGTTCTGAAGACAAAAAGGGGTCTAGCCCACACCAGCAAGGTGTACCTAATAAAGTGGCCAGTGAGTGTAGATCATTACACTCACAAAGTTACAATTTTGGGACACACATAAGCTGCGCACTTGTAGCATAAGCTTGAGACTGGCTTGTTCTAGTGTTTGAATTCGCAATTCCAGGTACAGTAGGAATATCTTTTTTGATTTTGATTCATCTGTACAGGTGCTTCACACTTTCTTTTTCCATTAAGAAGAAAAAAACACTTTGTAAATAAATAAATAAAATAAGTTCATCTTTTGTTTTTATTATTTCACAATGTCTTCTGTGTTTTCTAATGAGGAGAGGGGGGAAGGAAAGGCACCTTTAAGGTTTGTTTTGAGATGTTGCCGGGCATATGGATAATTTGCATGCATAATTAGCTATGTGGTGCTGCACAAGAATCATTATTATATTTGTTCAGTGGCCGTACTTTTAATGCTATAAGTTTTTTTAATGCATGTGGGATGGAAATTTTGAATTATTTCTCAAACATTGTGGCCTCAGAACCCACTTTTATCTTTTTAAGTTCACTGATGACCCACATACAGCAGTCAAGGAGCCCTGGGGGCTGAAAGGGCCATGAGGTGAAAACAGTGTGGTTAGAGATGGGGAAAAATATCTAACTTTTTCTCCTGACCTGTTCTACTTGCCTGGAGTTACAGATGTAAAAGAAAGAGGAAGGTATTTAACTACAATATTACTGATCCTAACGGTAAACAGACTGGTAAGAATAAACATACAAAAACTATGGGTAGGATTTGAGGCATAAAGTAATGAGCTTGAAAGGGAAGATAGGACCCCAGGTCCCAACCACTACAAAATATTTATGAAGATCTAAAACAACATTATGAATCTGGTAGCGTAGGAAGCATAATATACTAAGAGAAGTTGATTAGGGCATAATGAAAAATGTAAAGGCAGTCAGTTGAGAAGGTTGTGTATTGAAACATTGTTTGATCATAGGATATCTTATAATTGGAGGCATGAAGAAAATTTAGATGAATTATGTAGTAAGACAAAGTCTGCAATTTGTAGAAAAAGCATGTGAGATGTAAATTTGCTTAAACATTGGTAGTATGAGTAAGTGTGATTTTATAAGCATCAGATGTGAATAGTAAATAGGAAGTATTGAAAAATATGTTGTTGGAAACAAAAGAAATCTGCAGTTAGACAAAGGAACCACAGAGGTACATGTTGGTAGAATGCTGAGTTAGAGATGACAATTCAGGAAAACATGAGACAGTATAAGTAGTGGCAGAAAACTAAGCCAGTGTGATCCATGAGGAAGCTAAGCAAAAAAGTTCAAAAACAATGGGGAAGAGCATGAGTCGCCAAATGTAGCATGTCCAGATAACAATACAAGCTGGCCAGCAGAACACTGTAAAAGGATGGAGAAGTCTGAAAGTTGTAGTAGGCTATTGCTGATGTGTTTACTGCTCTCTGGCTAAACCAAATTGTGTTTTAGAAAGAAGCAAGATTTGTGTTCAGCTATCAGTAAGCAAGAAAAAATAGTAAATTGTATTGAATGAGTGGGAAGGCATTTGTACACATGATTTTGCAGCTGCTAAACGCTTTGTACAGCTTGCTCAAAACAATGTTGACACAACTATGAAATATGATAGATCCTGTAGCAACCCCTGAATAACAGCTGTCGCTTAGTTTGGTGCTGGTGTCAACATTCCTGTAAAGTAGTTTAGTTTAAACCAACTTATCTCTGCAGGTAGCATATCAGTGTGTGTGTGTGTTTTTAGTGTGTTAGTTACTGAACAACTGACAGATTTCAATGTTGATATTACTGTACTGTCCTGTTTATTAATGTACTTGAGACTCGAGTGCTGGAGTTGGAATCAGAGTTGAAAAATTCTGATCTCTCTCTAACTGTCAAAAATAGATTCTTCAACTTAGACTTCACAACCTTGGTTTAAATTTATATACTGTATCATTGGAGAAAGTAGTGAAATTCAGATACTTATGTTGAGTGTTACTTGCAGACCATGGTATATGCACATCAGTGACATTAAGGGTGACTTCTAAAGAAACCTCTCTGACATCAAAGTGAAAAGTTAATGAAAGCTGTGTGAGAAGTAGAATGTTTTATGGAGTGGGATGTAGCCTATAAAAGCCAAACAGAGATGAGAATGCTGGAAAGAACAGAGATGAGAATGATAAAGTAGATTTATAGTGTGCCAAAGAGTAAGAGATAGTTGAATGCCGAGTTAAGAGAGAGACTGGGTATGGAGGTAAAAGGCATTCTACTGAGGAGGAACCTTTTCAGATGTTTTAGGTGTTTGGAGTGAAAAGCAGAAGATGATTGGGTGAAGAGGCACACCAGGATTGAGGTGGAGCTGATGAGGTCCAAGTCCAGAGACCAAAGTAGACATTGTTGTAGGTGGTGTCAAATTCAATTCAGTTTATTTTTGTTTAGAACTCTTCACTGAGTGCTGGTGCAGAGCATTGTGACTGTTTCACTGGTAGATGCAAATAGAAACTTCACAAGTTACTAATTCCATAGTGAGTATGCTTAAAGACACAGACTGTTTTCATGTCAAATGATATGGCAAGTATGGATCTCACTTCAAAGGATGAGTGAAAAGAAACAGATTTGGGAGAAACTAACATGGGTAATTATACCAGAGATGTTATTGATAAAGGGTGATCTGCATAAAGTGAAGTTTATATAGAGACAATTGAGGTTTATTTTGCCTTATCTGTAATGTCAACTTTATCTGGACATGAAATAGGTAAATGATGGGTGGGTGTCATTAATTATTTCAAACAATGTCAGAGCTAAACCAAAGAGCTTTCACCTTGTAGTCATCTCCTGTTGCCCCCTCAGCATTTCCAAAGGTAACTTTGTTAACCCAGTTACTATCTCCGTCAGGAAAAACACTCGAACCCCCTTGCTGACTGGTCCAGCGGTCTCCAACAGTGCACCTTCCAAGCATATTGTTCTCATGAACACTGGCAACTAGAGTCCAGCCTCCACCATCAGTGGTCATGTCGCAGTAGGTTTCATAAATGATTCCTGTTTTAGACTTTAAATAATAAAGTCCATCTGAAAAACATAGAATGGTTAAAACATTATACTTTACTATTAAAAATGGATATGAAGGCTAAATATAATTTTGTCATATATCAAAAACATTCCTTCAATGTTCGGTTTTTAGTTCCTTTCTCATCTGCATTTCTTAATGCATACAGTAATTCATAGATCAGTAGTGATACAGATAACAAAGTCACAAATTTTCCTAAATTTGATAATTTTTAAATATATATCCATATTTGGGCATGAGTTACTTTGTATATAAATAAATGTATACTAATTTTAGTTTTGATTAGTATGACAACAAGCCAGTTACTGTTGTAACTGCATTGAGAGGACAGAAATTCAAAACAAATGTTTGATCTCACAGACTATGCTTTGTTTCATTAATCAGAAGACAAACAAAAGACAAAAATATTCATTGGGTAAATTCATTACAGTAAAATTCAATACTAGAGGTTATTCAAATCCTAAATAGTATGTGCTATATATTTTTTCTTGATACAACATTAAATAACTGTTTTATGTACATAACTATTTAGTCTGACAAACTGACTCTTCTTTTACTTTGTACATTGTGAACTTTCAATTAAACTCTTGTCATCCAAACTCTACATACTTACACTTAGAAAATAGACATGTATTTAAAACAACAAACAAATAGTGTTGCCCTGTTGAACATGCTGAATTTCAGATTGTCTTCCTGTTTTAACCAATGCATGCTGTGTTAATGTTAGGAGGAACATGATAGAGCATCATAAATAAGTAATAAGTGATTGCTATTGAACAGGATGTAAACAGAATTCAAGCAAAAGTTCTGTATACAAAATCATAGTGGAAAAAAGTCAGTCTGATGTGTAGATAGAAATAGTAAGCAAACTGGAGAAATGCTATGTAAACACACCTTAACAACAAATATTGTAATAACAAACAAAGTCTAAATCAAACCCTCAAAAAAGCACCTTTCAGTGATAATAGGGAACTCGATGATATTAAGTGATTTTTGTTTTGTTACTTTTTTTATGTATTAATTTATAAGCAGCTTCTAATTCATCAAAAGCAATCTGGTCTTTAAGTCTACCACATAACTGGTCATGATAAAAAAATAAAATAATTTCTCCATACCTGTTTGAACTCCGTATCTCTCCTTTATATCCTTGCAACTCTGGCCAACATAATTGAATGTTTTTAACCAGTCCAAAAAATCACCAGGATCGTTAAAACAAGCTAAAAACAAAGGACAAATATTTGTGGAAACATTAAATATTGTTTAATATTGATTACAAATGTAAAGAAAGTGATATAGTGGTACAGTAGATAGATGCTGCCTCGTGGATCCAGCATCCTGAGTTCAGATCCTTTTCACAGTCACTGTCCATGTGAAGTTTACACATTCTATCCACGTCCTCAAGTTTTTCCCAGGGTATACTGGTTTTCTTAACACATTCCTAAAAATGTGTGTCAGTTTAATTGGAAATTCCAAACTGGGCCATATGGGTTGGTGCGTGAGTGGTGTTGGCAATGGACTAATGCCCTATATAAAACTGTTATATTTATATTACCAGTACAAGTTACTTTGAGCCATAACAAACTCCTCAAGTCAAACTTGAATGTAGAATTGCCTTTAAAACAAAAAATACCTTTATTTTATCTTTGTTGTCGGTTCTTCTGTAATTAACTTTAATTATTATTTTTGCACATGACAGAGGAAATTGAATAGTTTCATAACAGCATTTTTGAAAAATTTCAGTTTACAGGATTTTAAAGAGAGTTCTTATTTACTGTATAACTTCAATAAAAGGTTAGATTCAGACTTCCGCCTTTATTCCAAGCCACATTTATCCATTGTAAATTATTTTTGTTCACAATATAAATTCTACATGGGAATGTAGGCACTAGCCAAAGTCTCTGTTTCTTCCAAAATTCCAACACCTCTTTGCATGCTGTGGGTATGAAGCGTCATCCCAAATATTTTCTTTACAACAAAGAAGTCCAATTGGCAGTTTTGGGGCTCACCAAATCATTTTGTTTACTTTTCAATGTGTTTCAAGTGTTGCAAAGCTTTGCTATTCCATCTCAACCACCATATTTCTTCAAATTGAAATCTTGCTTTTTATCAATTGAAAATATTATGAGTTGAGTGTGTATTAAGTTAACATCAAAATCTGTTCCGTATCCCCATTAATGCTATTACTTTAAGGGACTACCGACTTACATCTCACAAAGGTGGGTAGATCAAGTATTAAATCCTCCATTGACATGGAATGGACTCAAGTCAACTGGTAAATATTTTCATGTGGCTCAAAAAGGTAATGGTGCTCTTCATTGTATATATATCTATTTTATATGTAAAATATTTGTTAAAAAAACAATATTAAATGAAAGAGACAATTCGAACCTGTAAAACATACATGCCTCATTTAACTATTAACCTTTAACTAACCTGGCTCTGCATATTAATCCCCTCTAAACATTAATATAAAAGCATCTGCTTTAGTACTTGACACTGCCCTTCTTCATAAAGTGTAACAGCGATTCAATTTTCTTATTAACAGGCAATGTCTTCTTTGATACTGAATTCTGAATATTCAGAATCTAGAGATTACTTTTGCCATTGTTTCAAAGCACTGAGTGTGAACTTTAAATAATAACTTTAATAGGCAAAACGGGGGAATCTTCTCTGAAAAAGAAAAGAGCAATGATGCACTCTTCGATAATAATGTGAGACCATGCCAAGTTCACTCCATGTTTCAGTTAACAAACCTTTCAAAGGTAATTTAAGGAAAGACTTTAGGAGTTAATATTTAGTGATATATTACTTCACTGTTTTAGAAGCTTGGTTTTGATTCCAGTGCAAAATAAAGGAATCTATACTAATAAAAGGCAAAGCCCTCACTGACTGACTGACTGACTGACTCATCACTAATTCTCCAACTTCCTTTTTAGGTAGAAGACTGAAATTTGGCAGGCTCATTCCTTACAGCTTACTTACAAAAGTTGGGCAGGTTTCATTTCGAAATTCTACGCGTAATGGTCATAACTGGAACCTATTTTTTCGTCCATATACTACAGTATATGTAGATATGTATGTATATGTATATATATGTTTCTATATGTGTGTGTATGTATATATATATGTATTTGTGTGTATATATGTGTGTGTATGTATGTATGTGTGTATGTATATGTATGTGTGTATATGAAGATATGTATATATATATATATGTATATACAGTATGTGTATATATATGTGGATGTATGTGTATATATGTATATATATATTGTCACAGACGGCTGGGGTTCTTACCCAGCTGGGACACCTAGAAGGACCAGAAGCTGGAATTAAAAGCTTCCGGGTCAGGAGGACACAACCGCCCTGGAGCAGGAGAGGACCACGGGAAAGGAGGAGAGACTTTCCTACTCGTTGGGACCCGTGGCCACCGCCAGGGGACGCTTTAAGCCTCCTGGGACCCGGGAGAACATTACTTCCGCCACACTTGGCAAGATGGCGGAGGAACCTGCCAGGGACGCCCGGAGTGCTTCCAGGGCAAAGGGCAGCACTTCCGCCACACCAGGAAGTGCTGCCTGAAGTTCGTTCCCAGCCACCTGGAATGCATCCGGGCGGGAATAAAAGGGCCCACCTCCTAACAGTCAGGGAGCTAGAGTCGGGAGAGGGAGCAGGACGAAGCTCCCAGGAGGAGATTGGCCAAGGACTGAGGAAGAGAAGTCTAATACTGGTGATTATTGCTGAGTGCATTGTGTGTGATGGTGGGACTGTGTTTATTAATGAAAAATAAACGTGTGATTTTTATAAAGATGTGGTCTCCGACTGGTGGTGTCCAGGCAAGTCTCACAATATATATATATATATGTATTGTGGAACCGATCCGGACACAGACAGGCGGACATGCTCTTAATCACCACCACACGTTTATTTACAATAATAACTATTTACAAAAGTCAAGTGGACAAACCCCAAACACAGTCCTGGCCACAATATGCCTTTCTTCGGGCCGCCTCCACTCTCCTCTCTCTTGCCTTGTCCTGCCTCCACCCGACTCCAGTGCTGAATGAATGGAGATGGCCCCTTTTATGCAGTCCCCGGATGAGCCCCAGGTGTTCCCGGCATTCCTCCCTTGGCCACGCCCCAGTGTGGCGGAAGTGCCGGCTGTCCTCCCGACAGCTCTCCGGGTGCCGTCCTTAATCTTCCCCCCAGCACTTCCGCCACCAGGGCCATGTAGGTTTGGATTTTTTTTTCTCCCTAAATAATAAAAACCATCATTTAAAAACTGCATTTTGTGTTTACTTGTGTTATATTTGACTAATGGTTAAATGTGTTTGATGATCCGAAACATTTTGTGTGACAAACATGCAAAAGAATAAGAAATCAGGAAGGGGGCAAATAGTTTTTCACACCACTATATATATATATGTGTATATGTATATATGTACGGGTATGTATATATATATATGTTTATGTGTGTGTGTGTGTATATATACTGCTCAAAAGAATTAAAGGAACACTTTTTAATCAGAGTATAGCATAAAGTTAATGAAACTTATGGGATATTAATCTGGTCAGCAGAGGGGGTTGTTAATCAGTTTCAGCTGCTGTGGTGTTAATGAAATTAACAACAGATGCACTAGAGGGGCAACAATGAGATGACCCCCAAAACAGGAATGGTTTAACAGGTGGAGGCCACTGACATTTTTCCCTCCTCATCTTTTCTGACTGTTTCTTCACTAGTTTTGCATTTGGCTACAGTCAGTGTCACTACTGGTAGCATGAGGCGATACCTGGACCCTACAGAGGTTGCACAGGTAGTCCAACTTCTCCAGGATGGCACATCAATACGTGTCATTGCCAGAAGGTTTGCTGTGTCTCCCTGCACAGTCTCAAGGGCATGGAGGAGATTCTAGGAGACAAGCAGTTACTCTAGGAGAGCTGAAGAGGGCCATAGAAGGTCCATAACCCATCAGCAGGACCAGTATCTGCTCCTTTGGGCAAGGAGGAACAGGATGAGCACTGCCAGAGCCCTACAAAATGACCTCCAGCAGGCCACTGGTGTGAATGTCTCTGACCAAACAACCAGAAAGACTTCATGAGGGTGACCCAAGGGCCCCATGTCCTCTAATGGGCCCTGAGCTCACTGCCCAGCAGCATGCAGCTCGATTGGCATTCGCCATAGAATACCAGAATTGGCAGATGCACCACTGGTGCCCTGTGCTTTTTACAGATGAGAGCAGGTTCACCCTGAGCACGTGACAGAAGTGAAAGGGTCTGGAGAAGCCATGGAGAACATTATGCTGCCTGTAACATCATTCAGCATGAGCAGTTTGGTGGTGGGTTAATGATTGTCTGGGGAGGCATATCCATGGAGGGTCACACAGACCGCTACAGGCTTGACAAAGGCACCTTGGCTGCCATTAGGTATCAGGATGAAATCCTTGGACCCATTGTCAGACCCTATGCTGGTACAGTGGCTCCTGGTGCACGACAATTCCTGGCCTCATGTGGTGAGAGTATGCAGGCAGTTCCTGGAGGATGAAGGAATTGATACCATTGACTGGCCACCACACTTTCCTGACCTAAATCCAATAGAACACCTCTGGGACATTATGTTTTGGTCCATCCAATGCCACCAGGTTGCACCTCAGACTGTCCAGGAGCTCAGTGATGCCCTGGTCCAGATCTGGGAGGAGATCCCCACAACACCATCTGTCATCTCATTAGAAGCATGCACCGATGTTGTCAGGCATGTATACAAGAACACAGGGGCCATACAAAGTGCTGCGTACAATTTTGAGTTGCTGCAATTAAATTTTGGCAAAATGGACTAGCCTGCCACATAATTTTTTCACTCTGATTTTTGGGGCGTCTTTGAATTCAGGGCTCTGTAGGTTGATCATTTTCATTTCCATCAAACGATGTGGCATCCTTTGTTCCTAACACATTACCCAGTCTATATCAGTATAGATATCCAGGAGGATTTCTTTTTCCCATTGAGATCTGATGTGTTTTCAAAGTGTTCCTTTAATTTTTTGAGCAGTTTATATATATATATATATATATATATATATATATATATATATATATATATATATATATATATATATATATCAGCAACACTCATCACTCACAACAGTAACAAAACAATTACATTGACAATCATTTTACGTTATTTTCAAAATGTTTCCTTTTCTTTTTCATTACTTCTTTAACACACTACTTCTCCGCTGCAAAGCGCGGGTATTTTGCTAGTAAGTAATAAACTACCCAATTCAATTCAACCCCAACTCATGAGAAAGAGAGAAAGCCTAACAGCCAGAGTAAAACTTTTGAGAGTAGTACAGAGAGAAAGGAGTCTTTTTCCCCAATGTAAGTGCTTATTCTAAAATTGATTAGATCCTGCCAGGTTTTAAAAAATGTTTTGAAAAGATCCTTTAAGAGAGAATTTGATTTTTTTCCAATTTCAAATAGTATATAACATCAGTTTCCCACTGCCTTAACAGAGGTGGGTTAGGATTCTTCTAGTTGAACAAGATAGGTCTACGTGCTAATCGTGAAATAAAGGCAATTGCACTTTGTTAGTCCTTCTCCACATTAAGTCCATCTGGGAGTACACCAAACATAGCTGTTAATGGATTTGGATTGATTGTGACACCAAGGCTGTC
Organism: Polypterus senegalus; assembly: GCF_016835505.1. Lineage (NCBI taxonomy): Eukaryota > Metazoa > Chordata > Cladistia > Polypteriformes > Polypteridae > Polypterus > Polypterus senegalus. Next base: position 111,974,004 of record NC_053159.1, on the reverse strand, counting down.
TGATAGGCATTTAAAAATTTTGGTACAGAATGACACACCCAAAACATGTGGCCTCATGAAGCTGGAGCTCGATTGCAATGTTTGTATGTTGGATCTTGCCCTGGAAACATTTTGGACAATTTTAAATGAGACAGATGTGCTTGATAAAAAAAATTTAAGTTGAATAATTAAATGCTTTGCGCATATTGAGCTAGTGTAAATTCTTTGCATAGCTGCCTCCCACTCCTTTTCTAAAATGTTGAGTAAGAGATCCTTTTCCCACTGTACTTTGGGATCTTTAAAAGGAAGGGACTTTAAAGTGATTTTATATATTATACAAATGGTGTCTGAGTCTTTAAGACTGATCAATATATCTTCTAGAATAGAAATAGGAGGTGAGGAAAATTGGGCAGAATTTGTTTAGCAAAGTTTCTAATTTGGAGATAGTGGAAAATTTATGTTAATGGAAAATTAAATTTAGAATGTAATTGTTTATAGGATGCAAAGACATTATTTATATACAAATCTCTAAATGATTTAATTCCATATATTTTCCAAACATTAAAAACAGTAATTTTGAGAGGGTGGAAAAAGGTGGTTATCATGTAGACGTGCTGCAGATAAAATATTCAATAACCTGAAGTGCTTCCTACATTGGTTTCATGTTCTGAATGAATGAAGGACAGTTGGGTTTTGTATTGATGATAACTCATATTTACTGGTGTACAAAGTAAGGAATATACCTGTAGAGGTACTGCAGAATTTCATTTCTGTTGCAGACCAAGCTAGTGTGTGTTCATTTATTTTTGTTAGTGTCCAGGTTTTGAGGTAGAGCCATGCTGCCTTCTGATATAGGTAGTTGTATGGTCCCCCTTTGGATGTGTGGATGTATCAAATTCCAAACAAATGAGGTTATGATTGAGTCTAATTTCTTAAAAAATAATTTGTTAATGTATATGGGGAAGTTTTGAAATAGACACAGAGGCTTGTACTCAGAGTTTCTTAAATATGTATGGGTTACCATTAACAAAGCTGAAGTTGTGATATGCATAAAGAATTTATACTGGTAAAGACTGTTATCTGAAATATTACTTCAAATTGAATACACTTTCTAGTAATCTACTTAACTGAACAAAACAAGCAAACATTTTCTGATTACTACAAAATACTGTAACACAATTCTGTCAGACCTACCAGCATTGGAGCACCTAATTCTAGCATAAAGAATCAGAGTGTAAAGAAACAGCCCAGTCTGGAAGAACATCTGGAAAAAACAATATTGAAAATACATTTGATTTTTTTATTAGAGTTTGATTTTTAAGATTTTTGTTAATAATAAAATAACCTGCTCCTACCTTGTCCACTTTAAAGAATGTTCTGCAATGAAAGTTATGTTTCACAAATGATTTCAGAGAAGGCTTTATACATGATAGTATTTATTAGCAATCGTAATTAAACCACACCTGGTAGTCAAATGTGTAATATTGACCATGTCGTATTTACTTCACAAGTAAGTGGGTGTGTACAGATAGGACTTTAAAATTTTATCTATATTGCTTCCTCAGAAGAAGGGGAATTTAGGGTGTAGACCATGTATGCATTTTATGACAGACTACTAATCACAGTAATTATATTGCTTGTACTTTCTCATCCACCCCTAAAATTGATTTCTGGCTAAACCACTGATTCTGATCCCATGTAGCTGTGTGCAGGAGTGTGCATGAATGTTTAAAGGTAAATCACTGATTGGTTCAATTCCAGTGGACAGTGCTGCCATGAAAGCTTTATTTCCATGAAACCCTGAAATAGATTAAGCAAGTTTGAAAATTAATAGCTTGTTGGATAAGCGAGTGTGGGTGTATATGAGATTATGTAGTCAACTGTGCACTGCTAGGTATTGGATAATTATAACATTTCTAAATTGGTTCAATACTAAAATCTACAGAAATCTTTTTATTGCGTTAATTGTGTTGACCACAAAGTTAAAGCAGTTGTTTAAAAAGATAAATATTTCTTTTGTGATTTTTGAGTTTAAAGAGTATGGCGTTATTTCAGTGCCACTATTCTGAGCACACGTAAAAAATATTGAGCGCACGTAAAAAAAGATTGCAAGTGCAAGTGTTGCATTTTGAAGAGAAATTTATTTTGAGCGTACAAAAGCTGAATTTGAGTGAACAAAATTCATTGCTGCGTGCAAAAAATGTATTTCAGTGTTTGCACTTATCCATATACACACACACAATAGCACCCCCTCTCGCTCAGTTTTTCATTTGCTTGCTGCGCAATGTGTTGCTTGCGCTCACAACATTCTCTGCTGCAAGCGCTCAACTCTCTGTACACCGTTATAAGTGTGCCACAAAACCAACCAATCACAGACTTGGTTTCAAAAATTCTGATTGGCTCTTACGGTCTCCAATCAGCTCGCTAGCTGCTGCATTCCGGAAACAGTCCAAAATGTAGCTAAATCCAGCTAAACTCAATTAAACCCCAATTTGTGGCACTGAAATAACGCCATAAAAGAGCATTGGCCTTAATGGAATATAACACCCTCTGGGGTTCAGATGTCTAACTTGTGTCTGTTTTGTTCATTTCTGAAATGGAACCTGTGGGGGTTATTTATTTTTTATGTATCAGTGTGTATTCTGCTATGTTACCTGTGTTTTGTGGGAGGCTCACCAAGAGGTGGGGCTAACTTCCCATCATTGCAGGGTATTGCCCTCAGCCCTTTAAAGGCTGAGGAAATCCACAGTCCTTTGTGGTTCATTAAATTTGTTCATGGTGGTGGTGATTGCTACTCTCCATATTGCTCTTTCAATTATTTTTGACTTCTTTCGTTTTTGTTTTTTTCGACTATTCTTTGTATAGTGTAATGTGACTTTGTTTCTTTCTGGTTTGCCTATTTTGTAGGTATTGCCTTCCGTGGCTTTGTGAGCTTATTTTTTGTTTAACATAATTTGTTTGCTAAAATAAATGTTTTTATTTATAAAGGTTCTTAACATCCTCATTAGAAGCCAAGGTTAAGAGGTTATATACCCTCTAGTGATCATTTTGGGATTTTTGTCTGGACTTGGGACCCCTTTCATTCATAACACTTACTGTAAAAAAAAAACACTTCATTCTCACTAGGTGCTCTCAATTACTCTGATTACATTAGAAAAACAAGTCAGTTCTGCAAATTGCTTTTTTTATGCCAGCTTGTACACCTACACCATATGGAAACTCAATGTAGTGCCTCTTCAGTTGGTATATGGTTTCCAGCACAGTGGGTATGATGAAATTGAAGCTTGGCTGGGATATTCCTGACCTGTCAGCCAGTTCCCTCTGGTAAGTACCTGTTTCCAGAATGCCAACTGTTGTTAAAACCTGGATATGAACAGGTGTCTGTCTTTCTATTGCTGGGAAAAATTCAGCATTTAGTTCCAAGAGAACTGCAATTGATTAGCAAGAAGAAGTAAGGAGAGCTATGAAGAATGGAAAGGCCACTGATCCAGATGACATACCTGTAGAAACATGGAGGTTTTTAGGAGAGATGGTAGTGGAGTTAAATGGAATCTTGGAAAGTGAGTGAATACCTGAGGAGTGGAGTAGAAGTGTACTGGTACTGATTTTTAAGAAATAGATGTGCAGCGCTGTAGTCAATACACAGGGATAAAATTTATAAGCCACAACATGAAGTTATGGGAAAGAGTAGTGGAAGCTAGGTTAAGAAGGGAGGTGATGATTAGTGAGCAGCAGTATGGTTTCATGCCAAGAAAGAGCACCACAGATGCAATGTTTATGGAGAAATATACAGTAGAGAAGGCCAGAATGAGTTGCATTGTGTCTTTGTGGACTTGGAGAAAGCATATGACAGGGTGCCTTGAGAGGAATTGTGGTATTGTATGAGGAAGTTAGGAGCGGCAGAGAAATATGTAAGAGTTGACCAAGATATGTACTGTATGAGGGAAGTGTGACAGTGGTGAGATATGTAGCAGGAGTGACGGATGCATTCAGCGTGGAGGGAGAGGAAAGGAATGGAGGTCAATAGGAACAAGACAGAATAAATGTATGTAATTGAGAGGGAGATCAGTGGAATGGTGAGGATGCAGGGAGTAGAGTTGGCAAAGGTGGATGAGTTTAAATACTTGGAATCAATAGTATAGAGTAATGGGGATTGTAGAAGAGAGGTAAAAAGGAGAGTGCAGGCAGGGTGGAATAGGTGGAGAAAAGTGTTGGGAGTAGTCATTTGTTACAGCGAGAAAGAAAGGGAATGTCTACAAGATGGTAGTGAGACCAGCTATGTTATATGGGTGGGAGACAGTGGCACTGACCAAAAAACAGGAGGCAGAGCTGGAGGTGGAAGAATTAAAGATGTCAAGATTTGCCTTGGGTATAACGAGGATGGACAGGATTAGAAATGAGTACATTAGAGGGCCGGCTCAGGTTGGACAATTTGGAGAAAAAGTCAGAGAGGCAGGATTGTTTTGGTTTGGACATGTATATTGGGAAAAGGATGCTAAGGATAGAGCTGCCAGGCAAGAGGAAAAAAGGAAGGCCTAAGGGAAGGTTTATGGAAGTGGTGAGAGAGGACATACAAGTGATGTGTGTAACAGAGCAAGATGCAGAAGACATGAAGATATGGGAAAAGATGATCAACTGGGGCAACCCCTAACGGGAGCAGCAAAAAGAAGAAGACAGTATTCACAGGAATATGGTATACTTTATTTTTCATGAAGTTGTGTGTATCTTACAAACATGCCTTTGGTTTTTAATACATTGTTTTACTTTTTTCATCCCTCTTGAAAGGTAATTGATGCAGATAATTCTGTACCAGTTAAGAGTTATATTAGTGTCTTGCTTTTATTGATGATTGGATGATTAAGCCTAAACTAAAGCCGTAATGGTACTATTTCGGAACAATGTGATAACAATTGCAAAGTTTGGGCAGAGTACAGATCACTTAGTGGTGCCACACTCCTCATCTTCTGGTCAAGTTCTGGCTAAGCTCATGCTCACTAAATTCTTCCTTTTAAACCTTAACATTTAGCTCAATAATTTGAGAAGTGTTAATAATTATCTTGTTTATCATGGGAACAGGTGATAGTATGCTTGTTTCTATTTTTATTAAGAAAACACGTGCATTTGGAATGAAATCAAACAAAAGGTTATTTTCATTTGTAACCACAATGGGGTGCCACTGAGACCCAAACTCCAGATACAATAATGCCCAAGCACAATTCCAGGCTCAAATAACAGATTTTTATTTGTTTCCAATACCTTCTTACAGAAACACCAGCCAAAAATGCATCATTACAAATTCTCTCTTTCTACCTGTTGTAGAGTTTTGCCTGGTGCTTCCTGACTCTGACTCAAATAAGTGAGCCTGCAAGCTCTGTTTAAAATCTGACCTGAGAACTGCTTCTGGTGTAATTCTCAAGTCATCTGGAGCATTTCCAGGTTGTATGGAAACCAGGGTAATCCACCCCCAGCAGCACCCTCTGGCACTACCAAAAGAATTAGAACCCAAATTAACATCATTCTGGACAAAAACGTTCAAATGCTTATCAGACAGCCTTGGTGTCACAATCCCTCCTAATCCATTAACCTGTGTGTGTGTGTGCTAAATAAAAATACATATTTTTGTTGCACATCATCAGCTGTATAGCGCCCAGGCTCTGGAATGACATACCGAAATTAATTAGATCAGCTGACTCAATGAATCATTTTAAAAAACAACTCTACCGGACTTTATTACCCTTCTCTCAGTTTACCTTTATGTCAAAATGCTCATGTAACCAGTGTGTGTGTGCTAGACCATCAATTATGTTGTCTGTTAGGTTTTTTCTCTGAATTTGCTGTCTTAATCTTCTTTATTTATTTATCTGGTTTGTACAATGCTATTTACTGTATACCCTGCTGTTCCTTCTTAAATTCTGTGAAGTGCCTTGAGCATGGGAAAGGCGCTATACAAATAAAATTTATTATTATTATTATTATTAACAGCTGTGTTTGGTGTATTCCTAGATGAGCTTAAAGTGGAGAAGGACTAACAAACTGGAATTGCCTTTACCTCACTATTAGCACGTAGACCTATCTTGCTCAAGTGGAAGAATCCTAACCCACCTCTGTTAAGTCATTAGGTAAATGTTGTTATATACTACTTGAAATTGGAAAAAATGAAATTCTCTCTTAGAGGATCTGTTTAAAACTTTTTTTAAAACCTGGCAGGATCTAATGTGATCGTCTGCTAAACCCAGTCTATATTAAATGACAAGGGACCTTGTATGTGGCTGTAATATGCGTCACTGTATTGTGTGCCTTTAATTTTCTCTCTCAGTAATACTGGTTTGTATTTCCGTAAAATGCCTGTAATTTTGTCTGACACCAATACAGTGGAACCTCAGTTCACGACCATAATTTGCTTCAAAATTCTGGTTGTAACCCGACTTGGTCGTGAACCGAAGTAATTTCCCCCATAGGAATGTATGTAAATACCATTAATCCATTCCAGACCGTATGAACTGTATGTAAATATATTTTTTTTAAGTTTTGAAGCACAAATAAAGTTAATAATATAATTTGAATGCACAGCGTAATGGTAAACTATATGTAAAAACACTGAATAACTCTAAGAAAACCTTGAGAACAACAGAGAAAACTAATACTGCAAGAGTTTACGTTATAGCCTTACTACTTAATAAAAAACCAAGAAAAGTAACATTGCAACAATGCACGCGCGCACCTGTGTATGTGTGTGTCTCTGTCGTGGGCCTGCGTGTGTGTGTGTGTCTGTCTCTCGCGTGTGTGTGTGTATCTCTCTTAAGCGCGCGCATCTGTGTATGTGTGTCTGTCTGTCTGTCTCTCTCTCGCCTGTGTGTGTGTCTGTCTTGCGCACGCCTGTGTGTGTGTGTCTGTCTCTCGCGCGCACACACGCACCTGTGTACGTCTCTTTCTCTCTACAGGGAATGCACAGGAAGAGACTGAACACGTGTTGTGTGGCCCACGCATGCGCACTTCACCAGAAGACACACACACGAACACCTGGACACACACAGGAGTTTTATTAAAGAAGATGATAAACTTGATACATTAGGATTAAAAGTCAAGATGGAGGTAAAGAACTTAGGGGTAACCGTTGACTGTAATCTGAATTTTATATCGCTTATTAATCAGACCACTAGGACAGCATTTTTTCATTTAAGAAACATAGCAAAAGTTAGACCTCTTATATCATTGAAAGATGCTGAGAAATTAGTTCACGCTTTTGTTTTTAGTCATCTAGATTACTGCAACGCACTCCTCTCAGGACTACCCAAAAAAAATATACATCATTTGCAACTAGTGCAGAATGCAGCTGCTAGAATCCTAACTAGGAAAAGAAAATCCGAGCACATTTCTCCAATTTTGATGTCACTACACTGGTTACCTGTGTCATTCAGAATTAACTTTAAAATACTGCTTATGGTTTACAAAGCCTTAAATAATCTCACTCCATCTTATATACTGTATTGGAATGTCAGACACCTTCTATTCCAAATCGTAACCTTAGATCCTCAAATGAGTGTCTCCTTAGAATTCCAAGAGCTAAACTTAAAAGAAGTGGTGAGGCGGCCTTCAGCTGTTATGCACCTAAAATCTGGAATAGCCTGCCAATAGGAATTCGCCAGGCTGATACGGTGGAGCACTTTAAAAAACTGCTAAAAACACATTACTTTAACATGGCTTTCTAATAACTTCACCTTCATTTAATCCTGATACTCTGTATATTCAATTCATTATAATAACTATTCATGGTGGCTCTAAAATCCGTACTGACCCCTACTCTCTCTTCTGTTTCTTTTCCCGGTTTTCTGTGGTGATGATCTGCTCCATCACCACCTAATCAAAGCACCGTGATGTCATACATTGATAGATTAAAAGCCAGAAGTCTACATGACCATCATCATCAAGTCCTTCCAAGAGAACCCTAAATATAAAGAGGACTGTTTCATTTATGTTAGGTAGAATGCCCAGAAGGGACTGGGCGGTCCCGTGGCCTGGAACCCCTGCAGATTTTATTTTTTTTCTCCAGCTGTCTGGAGTTTTTTTTTTGTGTTTTCTGTCCTCCCTGGCCATTGGACCTTACTCTTATTCTATGTTAATTAGTGTTATCTTATTCTAATTCTTACTTTGTCTTTTGTTTCTCTTTTCTTCATCATGTAAAGCACTTTGAGCTACATTATTTGTATGAAAATGTGCTATATAAATAAATGTTATTGTTGTTGTAATCAGTAATATTTTAGAATACACACTTATATTGGGGAGAAAGATTCCTTTCCTTCTATACTACTCTCAAAAGTTTTACTCTGGTTATTGGCCTTCCTCTGTTTCTTATGGGTGGGGGTTGAATTGAATTTGGTTTTGTTAAGTTTGACTTGATTGTATGGAATGTTACATGCTTTAAATAAATTAAATAAAAATAAAAAAAAACAATTCTACATTTTTTTTGCTGGAAATCTTTAGTATGGCTGTAACTAAGTTCACATCACTGAAGTTGTCTGTATATTATCTGCACTTGTTAATTCTTTTTGCTGTAAATTGTGTGGTTTTCTTTCAAGCTGTCTTTGTGTTACCATCAAAAAGAGTGCACTATATACATGTGTTTGTATCTTCATGTCTTATTGAATCAATAGCATCCATTGTCACCATAATTATGCTGTCTTTTTTCAAGGTTTTTTCTCAAATGGACGTATCGTGTTATATGCAGCAAGGATATTACCAATGTGCTTTAGTTGTTATTTTGTAGTATTTGAAACATAAAATATAAAATTTATTGACTTCTTTAATTATTAGGCAAATCACATCACGCCAGCCTCTGTCATATGCTCTGAATTGTTCTCTTCTTGGGCTTCACTTTGTACAGCTCTTATTTTAATGTGTATTTGTGATTCACTTGGAACAATTTATGAAAATACATTAATATAATTTTCAGTTTACAGTATTATTTTCAGATTGTGTTTTGCATTTAAGTAAAGAACTTTTTGTCCATTGTTTCTTCAGGCAGCAGCAATTCAGATTTAAATGTTTTAATGTTTTTGTTTAATTCTTTAGTGCAGAGATTAATGGTTTGGTTAGACTGATTTCTATGACAAGAACCATTACTATTGCACTTCAATATTAACTTTTTTGACAAGAACTTTAACATATGTTAATATCATTAGGGATTGCACTATTTTACTTTTTCTTTGCTACAGAGAACTTGCCTCAGTATAATCAGTACTTTTATAACCAACAGACACAGGATGCACTCAGTCACTGACACTGACTTACTGTGTAAAAGGCAGGTTTGAGTCATTTTCCTTTACAGCTGTTCATCTTGCAAATCATTGTATACAAACAAATTAGGATTTCTTGAACAGAAATGTTATCACCAGAGGGAATTCATTTCAAGGGTGAAAGACCCCAGATATGTAAAAGTTATGGAACATACTGTATTTCATGCCTATCTTCTCACCAAATATAGTGTGTTCGTATTCTATTAGAAACTGATTTTTATGAATTTGAGAAGCAATTTTACCTTTCTGGCCCAACGTAACAAGTTTTGGCTAAAGAAGTTCAATAATATTTATTTCTGTAGATGCCTGATCACTGAAGGACTGTTGTAGGACATACTGTGCAGGATCATCTGCTAGTAATATATTACATTTGTTAGTGAACTGGCAATAATTTAAAAAAAAGTAATGACTGTTTTCTTTTAAAAAGTAATTTTCTCAAAAAAAAAGATTGTGTTTTATAACCAAACTCTGAATACAGAAAGTTGAAAATCATTCAGTTTGACCACTTTTAAAGTTGTTCAACATGAACAACTGCCATTCCTTTTCACTTACTGTATGTGCCAGGGGGTGAATTCTTTAAAGAAACTTTGCGGGAAAGCATAAAAGTGAGCAAGCAAAACATGTTGTAAGATGTTAGTCATAAAGGAATGATCTTGAGGGTCACAATTGAATCCATAGCAACAGCTCTGCTTAATCTGAAAGTTTTCTGGAACATATTACATATGTGTTGTAGCAAAGACTGTAGTAAACCTGGTCATTGTGCTTGCAAATTTTCTGATGCTTCATAACCACTGACACGAACCAGGTTTTCATCCAAGGAGTTTTTGCGAAAAAATATTAAGCGCTTCAAATTTTAGCTGATGGAAATGCTAATTATCGATAAAATGTTGTACATGTCGACATAATATTTTTCCGTTTAACTTTAGCGCATAAATTCCATATCGATACTTCAGATGTCGCAAAAACTACATTGGAAACACTTTTTGTCGGAAAAAGGGCTTTAACGCAAATAAATGTGTCACATGATACATTTTCATCACGTGCAATCAAAACGAGAATAGCGGAGCGGTTCGTATGGTCTGATGAAGAAACTCGTTATTTCTCGTGATAAGCCAATTCAGTAGCGAATAGGCTGGGTCTCCTGCTACTAAAAGGTGTACCTGAACTCCCTCCACATCAGCTGTAGCCTGGGGGTGTCTCTCAAGATGTCTAAATAATACAAAAACCGCAAAGGTAATTTACTGTGCCAGTTAAAATATTTAATAAACGGTATGTTTCATTATCTAAACATTTTTTTCTTATTATTAAATGGCAGATGTTTTAGCATACTGCGGTGGGTTGGCACCCTGCCCAGGATTGGTTCCTGCCTTGTGCCCTGTGTTGGCTGGGATTGGCTCCAGCAGACCCCCGTGACCCTGTATTCGGATTCAGCGAGTTAGACAATGGATGGATGGATGGATGTTTTGGCATATATGAGAAATTCTCTCATTAATATTAACTTTAGTTTTTTTTGATTAAACGTTATTTTGTATTGATTCAGATTTCAGTTTTAATTAAAAACCTTAAAAAGGGAAGCAGGTTACAGTACTAATTCAGTTGTTATCGCACTGTGAAGGGATGTTGAAAGGTAGGCTCACCTGTACAGATCCGATGCTGCAAACACAGCTGCATCATGGGCACTTCCAGGAGTGCCAACGCAAATGTCTCGTATCATGCACCTGTCATCAACAAGGGCCTGGAGAACAACAGATGGCCACCCTTTGCGATTAATGTAATCGCGGTAGCCTTCCGTTGGGGGAAGAATAGGCACATGCGTGCCATCCAGCGCACCGTAAATCTGTGGCACAAGATTCACCAAGGAATTGCGGTATGCAATTTCATTGGCCTCCGCTACAGTCGGAAGTCTGATATAACGCCGCATTAATTTTTCTTTAATAGCGGTGCACACAGCATATACACATCGATGGACGGTAGTTTTACTAACCCCGAAAGTTTCTCCAACTACTCTATACTCGGCGCAGGTTGCCAGCTTGTAAAGGGCGATGGCAATCCGCTTTTGGGTTGGAACCGGTGGTCGGTGGCAACCTGTGATGGGCGCAACATCAGGACTGATGAATCCACACAACATCTCAAACGTCGGCCGTGTCATTCTAAAATGTTGCAGCCAGAGATTTTCTGTGAAATGTCTCCCCACCACCTCCTCCCAGAAGGTCTTATTTCGTCGTCTCTCCCATACCCGTGGGTTTCGTCGCACTGGGGTATTTTCTTCGAGCTCTAGGGCTATCGGACAAGCAACTGCTTCATTCTGCTGTCGTCTTCGGATATTATGTACAATTCCAATTATTTGTGAAACTGAAATAACAGTAAGCTGGCAAATTTCAAAAAACTGAATAATTTCTCCATTTCTTTGTTTAGTGGAGGGGGTGTAACATGGAAAACAAAAGGTAGATAATTTGCGACATACACAAAATTATGTATGGAAACGACTCAAGGGCAGATTTATTTTCGCGATACAACAAAACTTATGCGACAGTTCGTTTGGGGGATGACGTCATCACGCACACCATTTTATCGATAAAAAGCCAGTTGGATGGAAATAGGCTGGAGACAGCAAATTTTGCACATTTTTTTTACGTATGTTCTGTTTGTCGATAACAAAACGTCGGAAAAAACTGGATGGAAACTTGGCTACAAGTCATAATGACTGAAATGAGGCAAGTTTGTGCAGAAAGAAACTTTCAGGTTGTCAGTTTGCAATTAGAATATCACGGTTATCAAATACCATAGGCTGTTACTGGGTATGTAGTATTTATTGAACATGTAAAACATCAGCACTGTATTATCACAAGTATATGGTTTTACAATGTAAAGGTAAACGGTAAATCTTCAGTATCTTTTGAAGCATACAGTGTGGTGCAGTATAACAAATACACATATCCAGCTACACTTCAAATTTTATAAAATGTCCACTATTCTAGTATAATTAGTTTAATTTACATCCATCTGACTATTTTCTGTTCCTCTGTATATACTTAAAATGCCACAAGAAGCTGGAGCCTTTCCCATCGCCTATGGCTCAATGCAGAAATAGATGTGAGAGCAGTCACTCCCCCCATTAACAAATTACAAAACTTTAATAAGCCAGTTACTCTAATGTGCACGTATTTGGAGGTAATGTGTCAAGTCATAAACACGTATTTAGTTCCTAGTGCACTAAATACAATTAAATAACATCCATCCATTTGCCAACCCACTGAATCCGAACACAGGATCACGGGGGTCTGCTGGAGCCAATCCCAGACAACACAGGGCCAATCCTGGACAGGGCGCAAACCCACCGCAGAACACACACATCTACATACCAAGCACACACTAGGGCCAATTTAGAATTGCCAATTCACCTAACCTGCATGTCTTTGGAGTGTGGGAGGAAAGGACCAGGAGGAAACCCACACAGACACGAGGAGAACATGCAAACTCCATGCAGGGAGGACCCGGAAGTGAACCTGGGTCTCCTTACTGCAAGGCAGCAGTGCTACCCACTGTACCATCATGCCGCCCCCAATTATGTAACAGTTTTAAACAAATAAAAATAAATTGTTTTTGGGGTGGCACCTTCTTATTGTATTTATCGATTCTATATTATATTTCCTGAGATAAAGTTTGGAATATAAATTATTTACTAATTGTTATATTTGACCATTATGTAGTCTACTAATTTGTTGCTGGATGGCATAGCATCTTGTAGCATGTTGACCTGGCCTTTGTCAGGGTTTAAAAAAAACCTGTGAAGTCAGGTATTTTAAACCATGCAATTTATATCTAAAAAGACCTGCAGATGTGACTCTGGAATTAAATGGATAGGAGGAATTATTGATAAAGATGTCTCTGCTTGTAGTTAAAGATGACGCCATACACACATTTAAGTGCACGGTGTATACAGTGATTTGAAAAACATCAGTACACCATTTTTCAAATGCATGGTTTTATAATTGAGACCCAACTGACAGTCTTGCAATTTTCAGAAAGTTCTTATCACTGGTTGGTTAGATGCTTTACTAGCATATGTCACAATATGCAGAAACCATCTGTGAAAACGTTTGTCCACCCTTACTGCTTACACATCATTTAAGAAGGTAGTAAAAAGCCATACACTGCATATCAAGTATGTGATTAGTTAATAATTACTTAAATGTTACAACCTCAAGATATAGTACTGTAAAGGCAGAAACTTTGGCTGTTCAGTAAAAGGCATTAAGGACACAGCAATACCAAGGCATGTGCCATGATTTTAATGAAGCAACTGTTAACTGCACATTGGTCTTGAAAGGGTCATAAATCCATCATTTAAGAGTGAACATTATTATTTTTAACAGAAAAACATTCAAAAAAGATGGCCTCTGTTACAGTTCAGGAGTCTATCATCAGATAGAAAAAGACTAAACCAGTATGCATTTTGTGGGCCGATAATTGGGAGAAAGCCTGTTTCTCTAGACAAATATGACAGAAGAGCTTATGTTTGCAAAGCTGTACCTGAACAAACAAGACTATTATAACAATGTTCTCTGATTTGGGTTTTTAACACAGAACCTGGATGCCTCGTAGTTACTGAGTCCCATACAAACTCGTCGTTATATAAATGTAGAGAATATTGTAAAGCCATCTGCTCAACAACTAAACCATAGAAAAACTGGATGATTCAACAAGGGCAGTGATCTGAAAATAGGCATCAAGTCTAGAATCGAATAGATAAAAAAGAGGATCAAGGGTGTAAAATGTAAGTCAAATTCCTGACCTCAAACCCATAGACGTTTGTAGTTTGACCTAAAGAGATGTGTTCCAATTATGAATGTTTTCCAAACATCAGTGAATTGAAGCCTTGTTGCATGGAAAAGGAATCCAACATTACTCTCAAGAGAAAAGCAGTTGAATGACCCAAATTAATTTAACCATTTAGATTGCCCATTAGTCATTACAATAAATCCCATTCATTAGATATGGAAGTATGATCATTTTGCCATTCAGTTTCACCCAGTTACCCATGTTGAGCCAGGTACAACTCAACTGTAATTTCACAAAGGCATCTGTCTTTTTTCAAAACTGTGAAAATTAAGATGGCCCCATACCATATACTGTAACACTTTAGAATTTCACCCAGGTACCCATAACACTTTACAGTGCCCATTAAACATCATGGCAAATCCTTTTCATTTGTCTTGGAAATGTGCCAATTGTGCCAGTCTATTTAACTTATTGAGCTGGCTAGACTGGAAAGATTAAGTTGGTCCAGCACCATTTAAGCCTTTACAGTGCCCATTACAAATTACAGTATTCATTAGACACAGGTGTATCCCAACTTTGCCAGTCAGTTTCACCTAGGAATCCGCATTTGGCCAGGAAAAATTAAATTGCAGTTTAACAAAGTCATCTGTCTTTTCTCAAAACTTTCAAAATTAAAGTAGTCTAACACCATTTAGCCCATTAAACATCACAGTATATCCCATCCATTAGACTTGGGAATTTGCCAGTTAATTTGACCCAGGAACCTGCATTGGGCCTGAGAAAACTCAACTTAACAAAGGTATCTGTATTTTCTCAAAACCGTGAACATTGGGGTGGTCCAACAGCATTTAACCCTTTAGACTGTCTGTTAAACATTAGTATTATTTTTTCATTAGCAATTGGAGTATGCCAGCTTTGCCAGTCAGTTTAAACTATGTACCCATGTTGATTCAGGCAAAACAAAATGGCATTTTAACAAAGTACTCTGTCTTTTCCCTAAATTGTGAACATTAGGTTGGCCCAATGGCATTTAATCCTGTACAATACCCATTACACATCACAGTAAATTTCAATCATTAGACATGGGAGTATGACAACTTTGCCAGTCAGTTTCATCCATGTACCTATGTTGGCCCAGGCAAAACTCGACTACAGTTTTAAAGAAGGGTTTGTCTTTCTAGAGCCCACCTGGATAGCCTGGGGGCTCTCTGAAAATATTTTGTGAATATATTTGATATAAAGTAATCAGTCATTTTTCTACAGTCCTTAAATTAAGTAAATAAATTCCATTATGTGTTAAATATGTCCACACTTCTTTAAACAGTTCACAGTGTGTTTAATTCTCGAATATATTGGGGGTAACCCAAGTACAATGGTAACAAAGTATTCTAATTTAAAACTGGTGGACAATACAAGTAACTGTGTAGCCTGATATACAGTAAACCCTCTGCCTTAAGATAACACTGGCCCCTTATAGCAAAGTAATGCAGCCTTGTATATACAGCTGTCACAGTGCAGCAAGGCTTAGGTGTCTGAAGTACCCCAACAATTTGTGAAAACATCTTGTGAAACACATTTTCCGTATAGCTATGCCTACACCTTGTGTACCAGTTTATTGACTGGATTTATTGTATTTTCTTCTGTCACTGTCTGAGGGTTAGTTACAGATATCAACAGACATAAGTGAAAGGGATACCTGCTATCATTTAGTAGTCATCCACTAACTAACTTGCCAAGCCAAGACATTTTGGGACATCCAAATCATGTTGTACCATTGCCCACAAATAGTGATTGACATTTGCAAATCATCTGTATGATCAATGCAAAAAACCTGTACAGTATGCTGTAATAGACTATAAGAGCAGGGAGTATGTGTGGATATGAGCAACACTCCATGGATTTAATTTAAATAATGGTTGAGTGCTCATTTTGTTAGGTGATGATCCAAGACAGAGACACATACTGTAATTAAATATATAATTAGCCAGATCTACTATTATAGTGACTTGATTGGTGGTTTTATATTGCTGTGCCTAAGTGTGAACACAGAGATCTAAGGCTTGTTCAGCACTGGTTCCTGTTTTACCCCTAAATGTTGCAGAAGTAAGTGACGGGCCTCCACTATTGAACTGGATTGCTCAGGTTTCAGAATGGTATATTATATTAAAGTTTTTATTCATTGATTCCTTCAAAGTACTAAGTGCCAGTAATTTCAAAACAATTTTGAAGGATTAAGTTTATTACTTAGTGAGAAATTCTGTCCTTTGTATAGTAAATTTCCTTGGATGACATTTGCAGGACATGATTGTTCAAGGAACTATTTAAAGAGCATGATAAAGATACAAGTCGTTTACAATGACCATTCCAGGCAAACATTGTAATTCTTTTTATTTAGATTTTTAGTCCATTACATATATATTCTTAGATTTGATAAAGTGCAATTTGTTCTTCAGTAAATGCTGATAATTTCATTTTGCAAATGATGGTGATATTAGTTTTAAGGACTGATTTATATGCATGAGATTGCTGTGTTAAGTCTTTTTCTCACCATTCATGATTAATGACATTGTGGTGATTAAGATTCAAAGAGAACATAATGCTACTATGAGAAATTCTGCTAAGATGGCAATAAACATTTTAACATTGCTGTAAAAAGAAAGAGTTACTGTCTCAATACTAATAGTTTTAGAATGACAGAAGTATACATTGTTATACTAAAACAACCTTTGTATTTCTTTGCCTTTAGCTTTTTAAAAGCTTTTTAAAAGTTGACAATATTTCATTAATCTTTCATGAGACACTAATCTTCTCGTGAGACTTGAAATCACAGAGCTGTGCTTGAATCATTACAAGTACTTACATCAGTTTCCAATGTGAGTCATTCCGCAGTTGTGCTCTGCTTGTTCTCTTCTCCTTTGGTTAGTGTTTACAAAGATACACAGACAAAGCACAATCCTCAGTTATTTTATTTTCCAAGCTGTTTAAATTTAGATACTAACAGCCTGCAATGCAAGATTACATTACCTCCCTGGTCATTGATAATGGTTCTGGTATGTGTAAAGCAGGATTTGCTGGTGATGATGCTCCTCGAGCAGTTTTCCCTTCTATTGTTGGTCGTCCAAGACATCAAGGTATCATGGTTGGTATGGGACAAAAAGAAAGTTATGTTGGTGAAGAGGCCCAGTGTAAGAGAGGTATACTGACCCTGAAATATCCAATAATGCATGGCATTGTTACCAACTGGGATGACATGGAGAAAATTTGGCATCACACATTCCACAATGAGCTACGTGTTGCCCCAGAAGAGCACCCGGTCCTCCTTACTGAGGCTCCATTAAACCCCAAAGCCAACAGGGAAAAGATGACACAAGTCATGTTTGAAACCTTCAATACCCCAGCCATGTATGTTGCTATCCAGGCTGTGCTCTCTCTTTATGCATCTGGCCGTACCACTGGTATTGTGATGGACTCTGGTGATGGTGTCACTCACACTGTGCCAATCTTTGAAGGATATTCCCTACCTCATGCCATTGTTCGTTTGTGCTTGGCCGGCTGTGACTTGACTGATTACCTCATGAAGATATTAACTGAGAGAGGCTACAGCTTTACCACTTCAGCTGAAAGAGAAATTGTTCGTGATATTAAAGAGAAGCTCTGCTATGTTGCACTCGATTTTCATCAGGAGATGACTACTGCTGCCTCTGCACCTACTCAAGAGAAGACATATGAGCTGCCCGATGGCCAGGTCATCACCATTGTAAATGAGAGATTCAGATGCCCTGAAGCTCTCTTCCAACCTTCCTTGCTGGGGATGGAATCATATGGTATACATGAGACCACCTTCAACTCCATCATGAAATGCGATATTGATATTCGGAGGGATCTTTACTCAAACATTCTTTTGTCAGGTGGTACTACAATGTATCCAGGTATTTCAGAAAGAATGCAGAAGGAGATCACAGCCCTGGCTCCAAGCTCAATAAAAGTAAAGATCATTTCTCCTTCAGAACGTAAATATTCAGTCTGGATTGGAGGCTCCATCCTGGCCTCCCTTACTACCTTCCAGCACATGTGGATCACCAAGCATGAGTATAATGAGTGTGGTCCTTCCATTGTCCATCACAAATGTTTCTAAAAAGACTGTATATTGATTACCCTCATATATACAAACAAGTGATAACTATGTTTGATAGATTTTATTGCTTTTGCACAATTTAAAAATCTATATCATTGGATGAATTAATATCCCTTACATTTTATTTGGTGTTCAAAATAGGAACTATCAAACCGAATTACATAATACATACTACTAATTATTTTTTCTGTTTTCTTCGTATGCTTTAAATTGTCACTCTGAAGAGCCTTCTCAGGGTTTAATTTTTAAAATTTCACATTTATGTAATTTTCTTTTAAGGAAACAGCTTTTTTCATAAAAGGTCAAATTCTCCATTTTTATCATTAAAATAAGCTAGATAAATAGTTAAACTAAATTATATTTAG
The DNA here is from genome assembly GCF_016835505.1 of Polypterus senegalus. NCBI lineage: Eukaryota > Metazoa > Chordata > Cladistia > Polypteriformes > Polypteridae > Polypterus > Polypterus senegalus. The sequence continues at coordinate 111,955,450 of NC_053159.1, read as the reverse complement.
TTAGTTAAAACATGGTGTCCAGTGTTTAATTTTGCTCAGTATTAATTTGGGGGACAGTATTAGACTTGCGGTGAAAAATTACACATTTGGCAATGATGGTGGACATTGACATGAAAAAACAGGGATATTTTCAAATTGGCTGAGAAGAAATAATGTTGAAACTGTAAAAGACAATCAAAAGCAACAGCGGAGGTTTGGAGTAGCATAGTCTTGTCACTCATGCTGGATGCCATCTAAGGACAAAGTCCTGCCTTTAAAAAATTGATTGGCAGCTTGAATTAGAAAACTGCTGGGTTTTATTTGAGTAAGAAATTAAGAGATTACTTTTTTCTTCAGATTAGTTGTCTGCTTAGTGTGCTGGAGCCTGTTTTGATTATTTTAAAAGGACGGTTTGTGAAAAGTTGAATAGGATTAGTATCCCAGCAGCAAGACTGGTGGACAAGAATTGCACTCACACTTTTGTATTCTCTTTAACCTTCTCTTAACCAGGGTTAATTTAAAGTCACCAGCAGGAAACTATAGTCAGTAGTGAAAGTCACTTGACAATGTGAACTCTCAATGAGGTCCAAGTGCTGGGATGTGTCATTGTTACTCTTTAGCCAAGGTGCCATGCATTTTTCTGAAAAGTTATTTTTACTTTCTGCTGTTTATAACCTAACATATTCAAACCACTCATTTAATTCAGGATCGGAGTAGGGCTGGAGTCTACACTGGCAGCACTGGGCACAAGACAGGAAAACATTCAGGACTGGGTGCCAGTCCATCACAGGATCTTTGTGATTCATATTTCCTACAATTATAATTGCAGGAAGAAAAAACAAATTTGCATGTTTGGGGATTTTTTAAAAATATTGTTAAATCAGTGTTTTATGTTCACCCCGTAACCTTCAATAAAATATCATTCTCAATCCTATTTGATTCTATGTTTTAACAGAAAAAAATAGTTTTTATTCAGCTGGATGTGGAAGATGGTAACAAAAGGTTTTTTGATTGAATGTTTCTAAGCTTGGTGTAAGTTTTCACATGTAGAAATATAGTTAGCAAATTAACAATACTGAAAGTGGTCAATATTATATTTAATTCAACAAGTAAATACACCTCTTCTTCTAAAGCTTTTGCCACTTTCATGTAGGGTCTCTATACTTCCTCGTCTAATACCCGTTTCCCCTCAAGGTCCCCTTTTAAACAGTCTATCCACTTACTCTTTCTCTTTCTTTTTCATAGATAGATAGATAGACAGATAAATAGATACTTTATTAATCCCAAGGGGAAATTCACATAAACCAGCAGCAGTATACTGATACAAAGAAACAATGTTAAATTAAATAGTAATAAAAATGAAAAAAAAGAAAAAAAATTATCTTTGTCCTTTTCTCCTCCATCCAGACACTTCCATATCCATGATTCTTCACTTTATATTGCTTACCTTTTCTTCTCTTATAAATTTATTTTATAATAAAATAATAAACAAGATTTTTTTTTTAATTCAATGATGAAGTGATGTTTACAAATGTTCTTTTTATCAAAAAAAAATAATTTTCAATTCATGGTAACACCTATGAAAAAGTCATTTCTGAAGATGGCTCACCATTACCATAATTCACTTTTTTTTATTTCATGAGGTACAAAGACCTATGTCATTCACCATGATAGGATGGACCTACTCACTGATCTTAAGGACTAATCCTAAAGACTGGTTGTTTTCCTGTACTATTTTGCATCTTGTTGAAGTCAGTAAACGAGTGAGATAGCTCAAGTAACGACTTGCTCCTGTGAACAGTAAAAGTGTACTTATTTTGTAAAGGTTTGCAGTTTGTGGAAGTAGCGTAATATAATTTTTCTTAATAGAAAAAGCCATCCTAAAATTAAATGAAGTTAAAAAAAAATCAAAGTAAAACTGCTGTTTACATAGTTTGTAATTCTAAGTTTTATCTGTAGTCAGCCTCCTATATTTGAAATGATTCATGTATGATTAACTAGAAACTAGTGATGAGCGAGCATGCTCGGCTCGAGCATCGCTATGCTCGCTCGGAGCATGGCGCTACTCGAACGAGTACCACTTGTGCTCGTGCGCCATGCTCGAGTCTCCGCCCCGCACGTTTCGCGGGTTGGAGACAGCCAATCAAGGGGCAGGTAAGTACTGCCCTCACTGTAATGCCAGTAGCCATGTCGGGTGCTGGCATTACAGTGATTGGCTGGCCGGAACACGTCATCGGGTGCTAAACAGCATGCACTTGCATATAATGTTTTAGAGCATCAGCTCACCTGCAGGCGCTCCCATATCATGTTTTAGAGCGGTGAAAGGCAACCTTTTTCGAGTTGCGGCGCACTAAGTCCAAAAATTTTCTTTCGCGGCGCACCTGAGGGACTGCCCATAAATAAAGTCGTGACGACACAATCTATGGACAATCGCCAATGGAAACAGTTAATTTTACAAGTTTGAAAGACATTTTATTAATAAAGGGATCAAAGGATAAATCTTAAATTAAATTAATGTGAACGTTAAGATTGTTTTTTAGACTTCATTTCCGTAAGTGTTCCGTTATGTTTTTCCAACAGATTTTTTTTTAAAACATTATCTTTTTAATCAACCGAAAGTTCAAAAACACTAGCAATTTAAAATATTTTACAAAAGTTTTCGCGGCGACCCTAGAAAATTCCACCGGTTGTCCGACAATGTTTTAGAGCGTCAGCTCACCTGCATGCACTGGCATATAATGTTTTAGAGTGTAATTTTTCTTGTAAAATTGATTTTTTTGGGGGGGGTTTGTGCATGTTTTTGTCAGTCTGTAAAAGTGGCGTTCAACTTGGACAAACTGGTTCCCAGCAGCGACTTGGGAGCCCAAGATCCATCCAGACATCATCCCCATGCAGTTCCCGGTCCATTTGGATGGTGTTTCTGTCACTTTCTGACCTTTTCCAATGGACCAGGCACCCTCCCCTGAAGCAGGGGGTGCCTGGTTGTCTCCCATTGACTTACATTATACTCGGGTGCTCGGTAGAGCACACGAACATCGCGATGTGTTCGGACCGAACACCCGAACACTGGTGCGCGCTCATCACTACTAGAAACATAAAACACAAAACTTTGTCAAGTTTAGCAAAAATTACAGCTTTGGAAATTTACTTAAAATACAGTACATGGTATATGTATCTTGATATTGTCACTATTTACATGTTCCATATGTTGCAAAGTTTTCTTTTATTTTGAACTTGGTGGTTGCGCTAAGCAGCATTTTTGCGATAGGAACCCATGTTCACATTTAATCCAGCCTGTGAGAAAAAAGTTGCAGCAGCAGCTAAACAGAGTGTAAGACTGACATGCAGACCAAGTAGGCAGTGTTCTGTCCACAGATGTTCCCTAAGGACACGTTGGTATTTAAATAGAAGTATTGATGAGATTATGCACTATTGTTCACATATCTTAGGACAGCAACAATATAGACTTGTCAACAAGACCTTTTGTGGCATCAACTCTTAAGTGACATAATAGTTCCTGAGTAATTTATTGCTTATGTAAGTATTTTAAAAGAAAATGATGTATTGAGGGTGACTCCCAGTTTTTTTGTTTTTTTTTAACGGCTAATTTGCTAAGTTAAAATAATAGAGATTTCCATATACTGTACAAGAATCATCAACACTCACACTTGAGTGGTTACACCTATTGTACACATCGAGAGGGCAGCATTTAACGAATACAAAGGAGATTTGTATCCTGGAGCTACAATACAACTCTCTGCTGTACCTTAGAAATGTTATATTATTTGCATTGCTCACATGCCCAGTTAAATTCCATTTTGATTTTGGGTTAAACTATGTTTTATTTTTTGCAGTCTGGGTGTATCTCTTTGTAATGATTGTATGATTACTTTAGTGCATAGATACAATATTCTATAGTTAACAAATGTCAATATTCTGTCTGTACTAGAGCTAGTCTGTACTATAAGTGAAAAGTGTTCAATTCAAAGTAATCTTGCTAACATGGTAGAATGAAGCCTGGCTCATTTTCTGTTGAATTGTATTTGTTTTAATTGTAAATAATTTCAAATATTTGCTTGCAAATTTCCTAGCGGTAGGTAACATTCCACTTCACATTTCTCTAACCCCAGTTTGATTCTCAATTGGAGTGCATATTGTTCATGAAATTAATACAATTGTCAGATCAAAGTTAGCCTGAATGTTTATGGGTTTAGGTACAGAATTGCACACTGAAATGGACTGATGTTGGGTCCCTTGCAATTTCTATCTACTAATAAATGGCTTAGCTTCCCATATCACTGTACCGGATAAAGGAGTTTCAGAAAGTTGCAAGGTTGATGGGATACTTGAAGAATGTGAGTTATCTGTTAGTGGAAATGATTAATGTTTTATGAAATCTAATATTGTATGTTATATGCATCTGTGCATTGATAAAAACAAGATTTTTAGCTAATTTTATTAAAGCATTTCTCCCAAAAACAAGGCATTTGTTATCAGCAAACAGCTACACCTGGATCATCTCAATTTTTTTTGTGTAAAAGGATTTTGCTATATTTGCATCTCTAAGGTGAATGTTTAGTGTGCTCACAGGGTGGAGCAGCACAACCTAAAACATTACATGTTTAATCAAAAATGTAATCCTCCTTAGATATAAAGTAATTAAAAACCAAACCTAAGAAAACTTCATTTAACATATGGCTTTGGTGTAATGCATGTTTAGTGTGATTACTTAGGAAAAGCATTTCATAACATGGGAAAACAAAACCTAAATACCCAAATTTAGTTATTTTAAACCAATTTTCTCCTTTTTTGAGTTATATTACAGTTACACACACAAGCATTGATCCACTCAGCATGACAATTAGTGTACAGAACAGATGACTTGTGAGCAAAAATATTACAAACTCGCCACAATGATTGGTTGATGCAGAACAGGGCACTATATTAAGTTTATTAACAATGGATAAAGCCATCCTTATTGGTGATGCAAGCAGCTATGCATTATGGGAGGGTGTCATACAGGTGTCATGCAACCAAAGTAGTAACTTTGGAGAGTAGGGCCCACCATGGCATGTTCTGAACTTACTTATTGCTATTTTTAGTGAGTGGTTCATGCTGTAAATTAAATTTGTTTTTTACATTTTTCTTGTCACCAGTTTCTCTGTATCAGGCTGTTGTCATAAATACTGCTTGTCTTCAATTTGAGTCTCTTGATTGTCCTTTAAACGTGCAGTAGCACACGGACCTAAAAGTATTCAGATTCTGCTAGTAGGTTTAGCCTCCTGAAGCCTGCAAGCCATCTGGCATAATTTAGACTTGTACAAGCAGTATTCAAACTGCTGTTACCATTGCAACATTAGGTTTAAAACTTCAGCTGTGATGTCCTCTCAAACCATTTAGCATCTACAGAGGCTTTTTTGTTGTACAGCTCTTCACTTGATTTCATTTGAATTTGTAAAAAATGAAAGTTGAGGTGCAATTACAGCTCTCTCAATTATTAATGATTGCAATTGTGTGTGATGTGCCGTATTCAGTGAAGGAGGATTGCCTAGCCAGTGAGTGTGCCCAAAGCAACAGAGAACTGAATGCTCCGAACATTTATTGAGACATACCTCTCCAGCTTCACCCATGTTTATGAAGTTTATAAACTTTGTCAATATTAAAGGGGTGAAATCATTTATATTCCTGGACACTGCTCTTTCAGTGTCCATTTTTCTTCCACCATCTAAAAGTGCCAGTGCCAATCCAGGACCTTAGGATAGTGACTGGAAGCATCTTGGCTTCCTCCATTGTGGTTTGCTTTGGTAGTGCACCTGCCTCCTTTAATAAATAACCTACAATGTGTTATTTGGATAGAAGACAAGAGGATATTATTGGGCTGAAACTGAACTCTGTTCATGACCTGTTTACATTCAGGGTCAGTAAAGGCACAGACAACATAACTATAAAACCATTTGGCATGTTAGTCTGGAATTTATAATCTTATATACATCTAATTACTTTTAAAAGCTGGTCCCTTTATCATATTTTTATGGATTTGTAGTGTGGTGTTAATGCTGAATGCAGTTGCTATTAATTTCTGCTTGTGTTATGTAGTGCATCATTCTCTAACTGAAAAGATTCTGGGGGATGAAGTTTGTTGTTGGGTTTAAAAACTTTGAAGATCTGTATTATATTGGGTTCCGTAAAAGGCATATTAAACTCCAAAAGTTCCTTCTATTGATGGACAAGTCATTGATGGCTCCCAGATCACTGCCTCCAAAAGGAGTTTATTCTGAATGAGCACAACTCACTTTATTAACACCTACCAGTTGGAGTAGAAATAAACGAGGCAGTTTAGCGAGATTATACACAAAGTTTCTTTCATTTTAAGCTCATGTTTATTTGCAGAGATACCAGATATATAAAATTCTAGAAGTCAAAATAGGAGAAAATAGGGTGAAATGACACCTTATTTATTGGGTAACTAAATAGATTACAAATGCAAGCTTTCAAGGTAGCTAAGGCCCCTTCATCAGGCAAGGTGTAACAAAGAAACTAAAGAATACTCTAGCTTATATTGGGACAGCAAAGTGATGTTTTCTTTCATCTTAACAACCTTTTTGTTCAAATGTTAGTAAAATTAATAAAGCTTAGATGAATTAACCCTGAAAGAAGAGAACAATGAACTAATAAAATGTAGAGTTAACCATCACTCGGAAAGTCCTGTAAGGTTTTTTTAAGTGCATAGTCTGTAAGATAGGCCTCTGATGTAGTCAGCTGGTCAATCAGTTGGTTACTCCACATATCTGTTCAAAAAACTCTTTTGACTCTATTCAGACCGTTGTGTAGAGTATTGAATTTAAACATAAGTTTGTATTCCCATTCTCTCCGCTCCTGTTGGGTCTTGAAATTACCCGTAAACACAGTGACCCTCAGATCCTTTATGCTGTGGCCATTACTGTTAAAGTGTGCTGCCACCGGAAGATCAACACTGTTCAGATTAAAATGAAATCTATGTGAGTTTATTCGCTGGCGCAGTGCCTGACCAGTTTCCCCTACATACAGTCCAGTGTTGGGGCACCTTATGCACATGATTAAGTAGACCACATTAGCAGATTTGCATGTGAATAAACCCTTTATTTTATGCTCCTGCAGGCAATGTGGTATACAGTGCATCCGGAAAGTATTCACAGTGCATCACTTTTTCCACATTTTGTTATGTTACAGCCTTATTCCAGAATGGATTAAATTAATTTTTTTCCTCAGAATTCTACACACAACACCCCATAATGACAACGTGAAAAACGTTTACTTGAGGTTTTTGCAAATTTATTAAAAATAAAAAAACGGAGAAATCACATGTACATAAGTACTCACAGCCTTTGCTCAATACTTTGTCGATGCACTTTTGGCAGCAACTACAGCCTCAAATCTTTTTGAATATGATGCCACAAGCTTGGCACACCTATTCTTGGCCAGTTTCGCCCATTCCTGTTTGCAGCACCTCTCAAGCTCCATCAGGTTGGATGGGAAGCGTTGGTGCACAGCCATTTTAAGATCTCTCCAGAGATGTTCAATCAGATTTGCTGGGCCACTGAAGGACATTCACAGAGTTGTCCTGAAGCTACTCCTTTGATATCTTGGCTATGTGCTTAGTCATTGTCCTGCTGAAAGATGAACCGTCGCCCCAGTCTGAGGTCAAGAGCGCTCTGGAGCAGGTTTTCATCCAGGATGTCTCTGTACATTGTTGCAGTGATCTTTCCCTTTATCCTGACTAGTCTCCCAGTTCCTGCCGCTGAAAAACATCCCCACAGCATGATGCTGCCACCACCAGGCTTCACTGTAGGAATGGTATTGGCCTGGTGATGATCGGTGCCTTGTTTCCTCCAAACGTGACGCCTGGCATTCACACCAAAGAGTTCAATCTTTGTCTCATCAGACCAGAGAATTTTGTTTCTCATGGTTTGAGAGTCCTTCAGGTGCCTTTTGACAAACTCCAGGCGGGCTGCCATGTGCCTTTTACTAAGGAGTGTCTGGCCACTCTACCATACATGCCTGATTGGTGGATTGCTGCAGAGATGTTTGTCCTTCTGGAAAGTTCTCCTCTCTTCACAGAGGACCTCTGGAGCTCTGACAGAGTGACCATCGGGTTCTTGGTCACCTCCCTGACTAAGGCCCTTCTCCCCCAATCGCTCAGTTTAGATGGCCGGCCAGCCCTAGGAAGAGTCCTGATGGTTTCGAACTTCTTCCACTTACGGATGATGGAGGCCACCGTCCTCATTGGGACCTTCAAAGCAGCAGACATTTTTCTGTAACCTTCCCCAAATTTGTGCCTTGAGACAATCCTGTCTCGGAGGTCTACAGACAATTCCTTTGACTTCATGCTTGGTTTGTGCTCTGACATGAACTGTCAACTGTGGGACCTTATATAGACAGGTGTGCGCCTTTTCAAATCATGTCCAGTCACCTGAATTTACCACAGGTGGACTCCAATTAAGCTGCAGAAACATCTCAAGGATGATGAGGGGAAACAGGATGCATCTGAGCTCAATTTTGAGCTTCATGGCAAAGGCTGTGAATACTTATGTACATGTACTTTCTCAATTTATTATTTTTAATAAATTTGCAAAAATCTCAAGTAAACCTTTTTCACATTATCATTGTGGTGTGTTGTGTGTAGAATTCTGAGGAAAAAAATGAATTTAATCCATTTTGGAATAAGGCTGTAACATAACAAAATGTGGAAAAAGTGATGCGCTGTGAATACTTTCCGGATGCACTGTAACTACCTGATCTGTTGTGTAGATATGTGCACAGGTGCCACACCTGTTCTGCAGACAGGGAGATGTGCCACTTGATGCTGCGTCTCACATAGTTTCGGACAATCAGTTGTTTGAGGTTTGGTGGTTGATGGAAGTCAAAAATGGTTGCTAGAAGTCAAAATAGAAGAAAACATACAATCTGAATAATTTCATTCAATGTCCATAGAGCTTTATTTCAGTAAAGCCAAAGGAGATGTCAACGTAAATTGAGAGTCCTTTCTTCTTAATCAGACTGTGGTGTTCCCTAGAAGTACATTCCATTGTGCAGCCCTTTTGATCTGTCTTCAAAACTGCCCAAGGCCACTCTCTTATATATGTCCTATCCCCTCTTTTTCTCTCCTACTAAACAATGTGTCTCACTGAGTCTCATATTAACCTGTGTGTGTCATCTCCCTTGTATAAAAATTGTGTGTCAAAATACTCATAAAACCCTTTGTTTTTTTAGGTCTAAATTGGAAAAACATGTTTTCTGCAGTCCAAAGCCCCAATTTTACATCTTATAAGCATTTTCAGAATGGTTAGTTTATCTGTGCTTAAACATAAATATGGATATAATATTTACTTTAACATTTGCACGTCTATCATCTATCTTATTTGCATACATTCCAGAATACTTTGTTCCTTGAAAAACAAACTGCCATTCTTATGAGTCGCTGTCAACCAGATGTCCAAGTACAATATTAACTTTTCAAGTTTATTCACCACTTATAAATTCATTCAGGGACTTTGATTTGTTCAACCTTTATTTTAAGATGATACAATTTTCAGGCTTTGTTTACACTGCAGACTCTGTAACCAGAATGACACAAGTAAGGCTCAGGTGTATAAAAAGGGTGAGTTGCTGCCCAATAGAAAGACACACAAGGAAAGGTAATACTGAAGAATTTGTTATGAATAATACAGATTTTGTTTAGCCCTAATCATCCTGCAGTACCACTAAGATGCAGTTCCTAGAGCATAACATGGCCACTTCTGGTATTTCTACATGTGACAATAAGGACATCCTAAATCCAAATTTTTTTTCTGATCGAATCATATCCCAAGCTTTTTAGTTTCAGCCATCATTGTGCCTTAAACAACAGAATTGAACTCAGCCCTCACTAGATGCATCACATAGTATCTTTTCCTTTTGTGTCATTATCCCATCCCCAGTCTAGATCAAAATTTTCCAAGTTTTGCTGAGCATATTTTGGTTTATATCTTGCCTATAAACATTTTACAGTACATTGTGACAGTACTGCTATTCCTACATTCTCTTCCTGAAATATTGAAAGGTTTTTTTCAACTATTTATTGTTTTCAATTATTTAGTCACTGACAATAAACCAACAAATACTTCCTTTAGGTATAGTAGTGACTGGTACAAATTGGCTGCCGCTAATTATACTAAATGGACAGACTAATACACATTTTACTCCAGTGTATGGATTTACAATCCATTGCATCTAGATAAGAAAATATAAGTGCATTTACTACTTTAATATATCTACATTCCATATACTGTATATATAACATAAAGCCCACTACCAATGCAAAAATAATAATTGTTAAAGTCTGTTTTGCATTGATATATATTTAATAGATCCCAACCTTTATTCTTATAGCCATCCATAAACACTGAAAACCTAATTCTAAATTCTTGTTTGCTTCTTTCATGAAAATGTTATTACTATTCATATTCAAGAATCTCTGCCTCATCCAATAGAAATTGACTTGAAACAGCCAAGTAAGATATTAACTTTTATTTTAAATTAAAGTAAACCCAATATAAATAAAAACAATAAATAAATACATGTATATATATTTCAATGGTGGAAAGCATTCAATAAAATCTACTTGCTGAAACATAATTAAGTGTAAGTATGGACATGTGATCCCAATTTAAGAGTTGGACTTTACAGATTCACATCATTAAAGTAAAGAATATATTCTGAACTAGAATCACTGAGAACTTACATCTGGTTCCAAAAAAGTTTCCTTTCTGTTCCAGTGTTTTAAATCTTGGGTAGACAAAAAAGCAAAAACACTTTCAGATTACAAAACTTAAATGAAATGCACTGGTGCCATTTTTAAACTGGAGCACTAATAGTGATAAAATCCAAGCAGTTATTTTAACTTTTAGAAACATTTGTGATGGACAATAGATGGGCCACATTCATTATACTCATGCTTGGTGATCCACATCCGCTGGAAGGTAGTCAGAGAGGCCAGGATGGAGCCTCCAATCCAGACTGAATATTTACGCTCTGGAGGGGCAATAATCTTTACTTTTATTGAGCTTGGTGCCAGGGCTGTGATATCTTTGTGCATTCTTTCTGAAATACCTGGATACATTGTAGTGCCACCTGACAAAACAATATTTGAGTAAAGATCCCTCCGGATATCAATATCGCATTTCATGATGGAGCTGAAAGTAGTCTCATGTATACCACATGATTCCATCCCCAGCAAGGAGGGCTGGAAGAGAGCTTCAGGGCATCTGAACCTCTCATTTACAATGGTGATAATCTGGCCATCGGGCAGCTCATAGGTCTTCTCTTGAGTAGGTGCAGAGGCAGCAGTAGTCATCTCTTGATGAAAATCGAGTGCAACATAGCAGAGCTTCTCTTTAATATCACGAACAATTTCTCTTTCAGCTGAGGTGGTAAAGCTATAGCCTCTCTCAGTTAAAATCTTCATGAGGTAATCAGTCAAATCACAGCCTGCCAAGCACAAACGAACAATGGCATGAGGTAGGGAATAACCTTCAAAGATTGGAACTGTGTGGGTGATACCATCACCAGAGTCCATGACAATACCAGTGGTACGGCCAGAGGCATAGAGAGAGAGCACAGCCTGAATAGCAACATACATGGCTGGGGTGTTGAAGGTTTCAAACATGATCTGTGTCATCTTTTCTCTGTTGGCTTTGGGGTTCAGTGGAGCTTCTGTAAGAAGGACGGGGTGCTCTTCGGGGGAAACACGCAGCTCATTATGAAAGGTGTGATGCCAGATTTTCTCCATGTCATCCCAATTGGTAACAATGCCATGCACAATTGGATATTTCAGGGTCAGTATACCTCTCTTACACTGAGCCTCTTCTCCAACATAGCTGTCTTTTTGGCCCATGCCAACCATGATGCCCTGATGTTTTGGGCGACCAACAATAGAAGGGAAGGCAGCTCGAGGAGCATCATCACCAGCAAATCCTGCTTTACACATACCAGAACCATTGTCAATAATTAAGGAGGTAATTTGATCTTCCATGTTGATTTCTGAAGGAAGACAAATGGTGGTGTTTTTCCTCTAAGGTTTTGTCAACACTATTAAGCACAATTGTGGAGATAAGAACAACCAGAAAATAAAAGCAGACTGATTTAAAACTGGCATGGAGATGAGCCTTTGTAGTCAGTCAAGAAGCGTGTGTATTATGAAGTCTCACGAGAAAAGAAGGCTGTGCCTTATTTGGTGATATGACAACTGGAGAAAGGTGAATGTAGAGGTGTTTTTTTTTTTTCTTTCTCCTGGGATTGTTCCTGCCTCCTGTTTCTCTTGGTCCATGCTCTGGACAAACTGGTACGTTAGAAGATGAATGGATGGATGTATTCCTCTTTGCTTATTAATATTTGTATGTAATCACACAGTTCCGCATTAAAATCCCTGGAAACTTTACTTCCTCCAATTGGACTTAGAGACTGATGTATTGACATGCTGATGTCATCTTTGCGAGTAGATGTAGGAGTAGTGTTGAGCGTTTTTTTTTTGTGTGTTACTACTGTCTGAGAGTTCATTAAAATACAACTTTTGCTCCTATAAACTTTTGTTTTTTTGGGGCCACTAAAGCATTATGCAGGAATTTTTTTTCCTGCTTTTTCCCTTCACAGGAGCAAAGGTAGCTGAATGTTTGGAAAAGTGTTTAAAAACGTTACTTGTATTTAAAATTGTACTGTCTGCGAGGTGAGGCACAATGTGTGCAGAAATCATAGAAAACACTTAAAGAAACTTTCAAATCTGTAAGTAAGTAACCCGCATCATAGCAAAGAGCTCTTAAAAGTATCTCAGACTCCTTAGTGGGAAGAAGTTAAGGTATATAAAGAATATTTGTATACAAAAATATATAGCACTCAGTATTAAAGCACTGGTGATTGTAGAGAGTTAGAGCATATACATTCATAAGGAAAAACATTATAGGTATAGGTAGGTGACTGGCCTTGAAACTGGTAAAGAGAGGGCGCTCTGCAGTGCATAGACAGGTAATCTACAGTAGTGAGGGACTGCCAAGCAGGAACAAACAACAATAGAAGCAAATAAGTAAATCAGTGAATACCCATTGGTGGATATTATTCAGTAGGAGAGTTTTCTTAGTAAGAAGGAAGTAGTGTGCAAAAGGTTTTATAGAACAGTTTTGAGTGCTTGGGAAAATTATCACTATTATAAGGGCAACAGCATAAGTATTAATTAACAGGAAAGAGCACAAATTGTTTAGGCAGAGAAGGTGAAAATAAATAATTGCAGTAGTTATTTAATCTCATATTAATTTTAATAACTGAAATTAAATTATTTAATTTTAATAAATTGGTTGAGCAGTTTAGTAGTTCAAATCCAAATTTTAAAAAATGAGGCCAGTACAAAGCAAGCCCTGTTTAATGCTGGACTTTTTGCAGGGTGGCTTGGACAAATGAGTCCTCCATGAAGCTTACGTCTGCTAGAGATTCTAATTGATCCAGTGCCTCAAGCTTGAGGTCACTGAACCAGAAGGAATGGGTGGCAGGGTGTTTAGGACAGATTAGGGTTAGAATTCTACATAAAGGGACAAGCAATATTGTAAAAACAAATGTGCATAATAACTTAAATTCAAGCCCAAACTTAGTCAAAAGTAAAATAAGTAAAACATTAAATATACCTTACCTTAATGCTAGAAATATGAAAAATAAAACAAATGAGTGAGCAGGTGAGCGTAATTATATTACAGCAATAACATAAACCTGGCTAAGTAACAAAGATGGTAATGAGTATAACATAAATGGGTACACATTTTTTAGGAAGGATAAATAGAACAGACACAGGAAGGGAGTGCCATTTATATTAAACATTTTAATTGCAAATCTTTTTCAGTTGGATGATGAGGCTCAATTTAGCGAGGGCATCTGGATTCGTCTGGAAAGCATTAGGGGAAAAGGCTTTATTTTAGAAGTTTGTTATGGACCCTCCAAGGCAGTCAGTATTTTCAATGCACATTGTTTTAACGATATTAAGAAGGAAAGTTTACAGGGAGATCTTATAATCATGGGGGGATTTTAACTACCCAAATATTAACTGGGCTAACCTTGCAATTTGCCAAGTACAACAGCAAGAGTTTTTAGATGTAATCAATAACTTATTTTAAACACAATATGTTAATACACAAATGCATGGGGTAGCCTTTTTAGCTTTAGTATTTTGTTATAAGGTATAATTGAGGGTGTAGAGGTGATTGAATCACTAGAATCAAGTGAACATAATATAATACAATTCTCAGTGTTTTGGAAGAGCACAGATGCAAAGAGTAAAACTGTTAAGTTTAACTTTGGTAGGGCAAATTTTGAACAGATGCAGCAAAGGGCAAGTACATCTCAAAATCTGGAATTAGTAGGAAATTCTAAAAAATTCTCTAGTGTGTTAATAAGGAGATGATCAATAGCTAGAGATATAGTTGTTTTGATTCTGATAATTGTTAATTAAGATTAAAGAATAAATTCTGTATTTTTTAAGTTAAAATTGTTTCTTTACCGGAATGGTATATAATTAGTTTGCCTCATGAAATTACATTCTAAAGTGAAGTATATTTTATACATTTTGAAAAATAACTAGCCCATGCTTACATTTTATAATGGAGCTAAATTGTACTGGAGTCCCAGTATGATGAAAAACCTTCAAACGTAACCAAATATGTTATTAGTTATTTATCTATGTCTTAATATTTACACACATATTGCAAAACATTGTATACATGTCATCGTAAGAAGGATTAAAAGCAAAATATTGGGAGACTTGGCTATTTTAGAAGAAGACATACTCTGTGCCTCACTTTCCCAAGTTCGTCTTCTTTCACTGCACCCTTCAGGGCCTGGGATGTGGACTCAGCTTAGAGAATCATAGTCAAACGCCATTATTGGCAATGAGTGTTGATGCCCAGATGTGAACTGCTGTGTCAGTTCTTCATACAACTAGACAATAATAACTAAAGTAGTAGCTTCAGTGACAGACTTTTGTCACTGTCCTGTTCCACTGACAGACTGAGGAGATCGTTCCTCCCCCACACTATGCGACTCTTCAATTCCACCCGGGGGAGTAAATGCGAACATTAATTTTATTTTAATTCTTTTCATTTTTATTACTATTTAATTTAATATTGTTTCTTTGTATCAGTATACTGCTGCTGGATTATGTGAATTTCCCCTTGGGATTAATAAAGTATCTATCTATCTATCTATCTAAAAAAAAGTTAAATGACTGCCTATATTTTTTCACTTTGCCAAAGCCTTTTTCTTTACTTTGCAAAGATACTGTTTGCTGCCACTGATTTGATAATGTGTGCTTTTGTTTCAGTGAGGAAGAATTGAGTAGGCACATAGCCAGGGTTTGAAGTAGAGATAGATGGATAGATAATCCCAAGGGGAAATTCACATACTTCAGCAGCAGCATAATGATAAAAAACAATATTAAATTAAAGAGTGATAAAAATGCAGGTAAAAACAGACAATAATTTTGTATAATGTTAACGTTTACCCCCCCGGGTGGAATTGAAGAGTCGCATAGTGTGGGGAGGAACGATCTCCTCAGTCTGTCAGTGGAGCAGGACAGTGACAGCAGTCTGTCGCTGAAGCTGCTCTTCTGTCTGGAGATGGTAATCTTCAGTGGATGCAGTAGATTCTCCATTATTGACAGGAACCTGCTCAGCGCCCGACGCTCTGCCGCGAATGTCAAACTGTCCAGCTCCGTGCCTACAATAGAGCCTGCCTTCCTCACCAGTTTGCTTAGGCGCAAGGCGTCCTTCTTCTTTATGCTGCCTTCCCAGCCCACCACCACGTAGAAGATGGCGCTCGCCACAACCATCTGATAGAACATCTGCAGCATCTTATTGCAGATGTTGAAAGACGCCAGCCTTCTACGGAAGCATGGTTGGCTCTGTCCTCTCTTGCACAGAGCATCAGTATTGGCAAAACCAGTCCAATTTTTCATCCAGCTGCACTCCCAGGTATTTATAGGTCTATACCCTGTGCACACAGTCGCCTCTGATAATCATGGGGTCCAGGAGGGGCCTGGGTCTCAAAAAATCTACAACCAGCTCCTTGGTTTTGCTGGTGTTCAGGTGTAAGTGGTTTGAGTCGCACCATTTAACAAAGTCCTTGATTAGGTTCCTATACTCCTCCTCCTGCCCACTCCTGATGCAGCCCACGATAGCAGTGTCGTCAGCGAACTTTTGCACGTGGCAGGACTCCGAGTTGTATTGGAAGTCCAATGTATATAGGCTGAACAGGACCGGAGAAAGTACAGTCTCCAGTGGCTCTCCTGTGTTGCTGACTACAATGTCAGACCTGCTGTTCCCAAGATGCACATACTGAGGTCTGTCTGTAAGATAGTCCACGATCCATACCACCAGGTATGAATCTACTCCCATCTCTGTCAGCTTGTCCCTAAGGAGCAGAGGTTGGAAGGTGTTGTAGGCGCTAGAGAAGTCCAGAAACATAATTATTACAGCACCACTGCCTCTGTTCAAGTGGGAGAGGGATCAGTGTAGCATATAGATGATGGCATCCTCCGCTCCCACCATCTCCTGGTATGCGAACTGCAGAGGGTCGAGGGCGTGGCGGACCTGTGGCCTCAGGTGGTGAAGCAGCAGCCGCTCCATGGTCTTCATCACATTAGACGTCAGAGAGACAGGCCAGAAGTCATTCAGCTCACTAGGACATGATACCTTTGGGACAGGAGTGACGCGAGATGTTTTCCAAAGCCTCGGGACTCTCCCATGTTCCAGTACACAGGTACACCAGACCTGGACTTTGTTTCCATGGCAGAATATCTGCTGTTAATTGTTACACAGTCGTACATACCATGTACTCCCATACCAAACCCAACCTTGTGCTGTTTAACAAATGTGGAAGGAAATAGTTATTGTGCATGAAGTGTTTTGTTATACTTTCCACATTAAAATATAGCATTTACAGTATCTTATAATAAAACAGTAAAGGAATGTAAGAAACTTGCTCAAGTATATCAGGAAATTAGATAAAGGACAAGTAAACAACAAAGAACAAGAAGGTTCTAGGAGATGGTATAAGAAATTGGCTGACCGTCCTGTACCCAGTAAGACTTGACATATGTCACGCACACAGGAACTCAAGGTGTATTAAATAGTATTCTAAGTATCAAGAATGGTTAATGTTCTCTGTTTAAATGCCTCTTGTTTTCGAATGAATGCAAGCTAGTGAAACAACCAGAATAAGCATTAATTCAGCACAGTAATGTAAATTCATTTATCTTTAAATATATATCTCTGTCTTTACTTTTGACCATTCCATCACAGGCAGCTCTGATGGAGTATATCTGTGTTCATAATAAGAAAATAAAAGATGCAATGGACAGGCTTCCTTATTACTGGTGATGTGCCCTAGCTTGCATCAGAAGATGTATCATAGCAATGACTGGAGTGACTACCAGGAACCGAGAATAGGTTGGTAATATCTAGATAAGCAGATGGCAGCTTGGAAACACAGCAAGCAGGGCATTTTGGGTTAGCATCCCAAACCACACCTTCTGAGAAGAAAGAACTAAAGTAAGGGAGAGGGTTGGAGGATAAGCAACCCAACAGGGGGGATACAAAGGTAACAAATGACAGCAGTGGACAAAGGACAATGAGTAGAGAGTGTTGTTGCTCAAAATCTGCAAGAATGAGAGAGACCTAAAGATATACTAGGGAAGAATGAAATGCAAGGAGTGATTGCAGACACCACAATGCATAGGTCGAGTACATGGTGAGACAGAGGAGGAGCCAGGCCTAGAAGCATCCCACAGAGCCCAGAGCCTCTGCATGGTGCCAGCAGTCCCTTTAGGTATGCAGTCCAAGAGGAGGAGGATCAGGTGGCCTCAGGCATTCAAAACATGGCACAAGTTGGACGAGGATGTACATAAGGTGATGGAAGTAACAGCTAAAGGAGATGTGGAGAGGAGGCTGCAGACGATGACAACTATCATAGTGAGTGTGGCTGCTGAAATGTTCGGTGAGGAAGCGGAACCTAAGCTTCCTTACAATAAAAACAAGAAGGCTATAAAAGAATTAAAAGCCTTGAAGAAGCAACATACTGTAAGGTGGCTACTGGAGAAGAAAGGGTACCACTGGCAGAGCTCTGTTTCATACTTAGAAGGATGTTCCTAAATCTGAATAGAGCTGAGCAGCATAAGAGCGGTGGAAGGAGAGGGCTAGGAAGTGGATGGCCTTCATTAACAACCCATTTGTGTTCACCAGGCAGCTCTTAGGGCAGAAACACAGTGGACGCTTGGGGTGTCCAAAGGAAGAAGTGGATCAGCATCTTCACAGTACTTTTAGTGACCCCAGCAGAGATCAAGATCTAGGGAATGTGGGGCCATGATAAGACCACTGGAGCTTGTCGAGGCATTTGACCTGAGGAAGCCATCCCTGAAGGAAGTGTAGAAATTGGTGAGGAAAGTAAGGTCTAAGTCAGCACCAGGACAAAGCCTGGCAACTTATAAGTTGTACAAGCAGTGTCCCAAAATGCTGCACCAGCTTTGGAGGATCCTTAAGGTCACCTGGAGAAGAGGCAAAGTAGCACAGTAGTGGAAGGAGTGTGGATCCCTAAGGAGGTGGATTCTAAGAAGATCAGCCAATTTAGAATTATCTCATTGCTCAGTAAAGAATGAAAAATATTCTTCATTCTTTACGTGTCCTGGGTATGACGTTAAACTGCATCTGGTCCTGCAAATGGTCCTCCATCTTGCAGGGAAAGCCCTTGGGATCCCCATCCCCGGAAGAGTCAAAACCATTGGAGAGCCAATAGGGTCAGGTCTGTTGGGGATCAGAAGTGGTGTTGTGCTAAGGCATCGCCCGCTGCACAGCAGCACTTGGGTCCCAATTTGAGGTGGCCCATCCGGGTAGGCGCGTGGAATGTCTTCTATCTCCAGCAAGATGATCATCTTCCTCTGCTGTTGAAGGAGCTGCGTAAACTCTGCATTTCAGTGGCTGCACTCTCTGAGGTGCGCAAACCTGGGACTGGCCAGATCTCTGTAGGTGGATACACCTTTTATTGGTCTGGTCGCTCTAATGGCTGTGATACTCATGGAGTAGCTGTTGCTGTAGTGGATTGGCTTCTTCCGATAGTGTCTAATGTCAATCCTTTAAAGTAGCGTATTATGAGACTCAGATTATGGCACTCCCTGGGTGCCTTGTCTGTTGTCTCGGTGTATGCTCTGACCGCGGTGAGTGATGTCTCGATGAGGGAGACATTTTATTCGCAACTTTGCTCAGTGGTTGATGGGTGCCCACAAGGTGACACTCCTCTGGTCATGGGTGGCTTCAGTATAGCCACAAGCATTGACAGGGCTGGCTATGAGGATTGTCTCGGACCCCATGGGTCTGATGACTGTGGTGAAAGTGGCTCCATGTTCCTTGACTTTGCAAAAGGTCAGGAGCTGTGAATCACTAGATTCTGGTTCCAGCACCCTGAGCCACATTGTTGGACTTGGTACTCCAATACAAGTGGTGCGGTGAAGGAGATTGATCACATCCTCAAGGGCAGATGCTAGAGTCTCTTGCAAAGCTACAGGGTCTACAGAAGTGCCCAGTTTGTGAATTCTTTTTTTTTTTAAATTAATTTTATTGACAGTTTGTGAATTCTGACCACAGACTTGTTGTTGCTACTCTTAGGATCCAGCTTACAGTAGGTCCAGTAGGTTACCACCTATTAGCAAAATGAGACTGGACTCGGCCAGGCTCCAAGACTAGGCTGTTTCTAATGATTTTGCACACAGTTTGTGTGAGGAACTTGCGGATTTGGGTGCGACTGCTGATCCTAATGTGATGTGGGAGACCTTCTGTGACAAGACCCTGAAGGTTGCTGTGGGTTGTGTTGGTGTTGTCGGTGTTCCCAGAAGGAGATGTTTCATCTCACAGGGCATCCTGGATATCATCGATAGGAGTCACAGCGCACGGCTCAATGGCAACTATGGTCTGTACCGGGAACTAAAAAGGACAGCTGCAAGAGTTCTGAGGGCAGATAATGAGGCGTTTGTTAGAGGAATCTGTGAGCAAGTGACACACCATCTGTGGTCTAGCAACCCACGTCCTGCTTAAGAACAATCGAAGCATTATGCATATCCAAATCTGTTCCTCGGAGAGTCGCAGTCAGGGCGGCTGATGGAACGGTCCTTACAGATGACGCCACACTTGTGCCCTGGTGGGCTGGCTACCTTGAGCAGCTGTTTAAAGTTGATCCTCCGGATAGGACATTGGATATCTCTTGGTCCATGATTCTTGAGGCCAATCCTCCAATTGGCTGTGAACTACCCAATCTCAGTGAGATTGCACAGGTGGTGAACTAGCTGAGAGGAAGTAAAGATGCAGGGATCTGTTGTATCCGGGGTGAACCTCTCCAGGCTGGTGGTAAGGATGACCTCCTGGCATTGCAAGCAGTCTTTGCTTCCATTTGGGAGACTGGCATCATCCCAACTGACTGGAAAACAGGACTTGTCGTCCCTATCTGGAAAGGGAAGGGTGATCGCCTGGATTGCGGCAACTACAGGAGGATAACATTGCTCTCGGTGCCGGGTAAGGTCCTTGCTAGGGTTGTCCTCAATAGGATCTGTGATCACTTGCCCACCTACCAGCGACCAGAACAGTCTGGTTTTATGCCTAAGAAGTCTACCATCAACTGCATCCTGGCACCGAGGGTTCTCATGGAGCGCAAATGTGAGTATCGGCAGAGTTCCTTTGCAGCCTTTGATGATATTCATAAAGCGTTCAACTGTGGGACAACCCTGAGGATCCCTTTGAGGTTGCTAGATATCATGAGTACAGAACCTCTGTGTTTTTCCCAGTTGATTCTGGGGTTTGTCAGGGGTGTGTTTTTGCTCCTACTCTGTTCAACACTTGTATGGACTGGGTGTTGGGCAAGGTTGTGAGGTCCAGTAGCTTTGGGGCATCTGTTGGTGAAGAAAGATTCACGGATCTCGACTTTGCTGACGATACTGTGATCTTCGCAAAGTCAATGGAGGTTCTGATAATGGGCACTCAAGAGACTGAGTTAGAAGTCTTGAGTGTCTAGGCTTGTGAGTTTCCTGGATAAAAACCAAGATCCAGGCCTTTAATGACCTCTCAGGCACAGCCTCTCTCTGCGGAGTGAGTGTCGACCTTGTCGAGAGGTTTACTTACCTTGGCAATGACATTCATGTCTCTGGTGACTCTTCCAATGAAGACAGTAGATGGATTGGGAGAGCATGGGGGGTCATGAGGTCGCTGGAAAGGGGTGTGTGGCACTCCCAATATCTATGCAAAAGGACAAAGGTCCAAGTCTTTAGAGTCCTGGTGCTTCTTGTCTTGCTATATGGTTGCGAGAAATGGATGCTATCCAGTAACCTGAGACAAAGACTGGACTCCTTTGGTACTGTGTCTCTCCGGAAATTCCTTGAGTACCGTTGGTTTGACATTGTTGCTCATGAAGTCTCGAATAAGGCACATTACCTGCATTGTGAGGGGAGCATCAGTTGCGCCACTATGGCCATGTGGCGCATTTCCCCGAGGGTGATCCAGCTCGTAGGATCCTCAGGGGACCCGAGTGGCTGGACAAGGCCAAGGGGTTGCCAAGGGGTTGCCTAATGTAACACTTGGATGCGGCAGATAGAGGGTCATTTCCGGAGGGTGGGACTGGACCATGTGTCTACCTGGGGGGTTGCCAACCGGGATCCCTGTTTCATCATGTGGTGGGTGGGGCAACGCACTGTACCTGTGCATGCTCCCCAACTTGACTTGACTTGATTGAAGCTAAGCGATTGGTGGGCTTCTTTTACAGAAATGTGTATATTGACACCTGGGATACTAGGCTGCTTAGAGCACATGGCGGTGATCACACAGCTCCTTAGGGATGCCAAGGAGAATGGATGACATGGTGGTGCTCTGGTTAGACCTACCCAATGCTTATGGCTCAATGCCCCACAAGATGGCGTTAGAGACGTTGGTAAGGCACCATGTTCCTGTTTGTAGTAAGGGACCTCATCCTGGACTATTATGGCAACTTCAGCTTGAGAGTCTCATCAGGGTCAGTTGTATCAGAGTGGCGTAGATTGGAGATGGGGATTATCACAGGTTGTACCATCGCAGCGATCCTGTTTGCTCTGGCAATGGACATATTGGTGAAATCCATAGAACCAGAGTGTAGAGGCCCCAAGTCCAGGATTCGCCAACCACCAATTCATGCCTTCATGGATGATTTGATAGTGACTATGGAGTCGGTGCTTGGAGGGAGATGGATCCTGAAAGGGCTAAAAAGATTAATGGGATGGGCTAGGATGTCTTTCAAGCATGAGAAATTAAGATTGTTAGTCTTGAAGAGAGGCAAAGCAGTTGATACGTTCCAGTTTTTCATTGGAGAAACACTCATCCCAATTATATCTCAGGAGCTTGTAAAAAGTCAGAGGAAGATTTTTGACAGCAGTCTCAAGGATACAACATCCATTAAGAGCAAATGGGAGGTACTTGAGTGGTGGCTGAAAGATTTTGACAAGACAGGCCTTCTGGGAAAATTCAAGTCGTTTATTTACCAGCATGGGATTTTATCAAGGATCCTGTGGCCTTTGCTCCTCTAAGAATTTCCAATATCAACAGTTTTAGACCTAGAAAGGAGAGCTGTCTGTTACCTGAGGAGATGGCTATGTCTACCAAGGAGCTTGAGCAGCATCACACTTTATAGGAACCCCTGCAAACTGAGACTCAAGGTTTTGTGATCAAGAGACTTAATGATTAAAGTTTCTAGGGTATGGGTGTCAGTTGGGACCAGTAGGAAGTGGAACGCAGATGATGCAGTGGAGCAAGCAGAATCATGGCTCCGCCATAGAGCCTGGTTGGTGCAGTAGCCAGAGGAAGAGCGGGGATAGGATCAGTTGCAACCGCATGTTTAGACAAAGCTTGGGGGAAAAAGCAGAGGTGCCAAGTTATTGTAAACAAAGAAGAATTAAATTATATGCCTGATATTTATAGATGCAAGCAATAGCTTTTGAATACATTAAAATGACAAATATCTGGTTTAGAACACAGGCTTTCAATTAATAGCTGGCACATGCAACAGTGTTAAGTCAGACTATAGTGAGAAATCTAGTCTACTGACATTTCATTGAAGAACTGAAGGAGAAGAAACTTTTAAGCAAATCCATTCTTGTTCTGTGCACAGCATATAGTTTTCTCAGATATAAATGTAATGGGCAAGGTTTGATTCTCATGCAGTTTCACAAAACTGAGGCTAAAATTAGTTTTGCAGGTGATTACACAAATACAAATGTGAACTAACTAAAACGTATTTTGTAATGGTTTTAAAAATTTTTGGGATGAAAAATACAAGGAATATTGTTCCCTAGAGGCTTGTTCACACATATTTACCTCTGTTCTTCTCTGCAGCTACATAAAGCATGTAATCTGTCAAATCCAGTAAAGCCGAAACCATTTATGCCTCTCATTTACATCACTATGCAGGAGTGTTTTTTCAATGTGACATGCTGCATATTTTCCACATGAAGACACAATAAAATGCCCCATTGAACAGATGACTGTGTCTGTGCTGCTTGCCCCTTGCTATAACCCAGCATCCACTCTTTCTTGATTTCTGTAGAAGACTTTGAGGTCAACCCTCTCCAAGCATCCTGGAACTTCAAGTTTGTTTTCTGCCTCTGATGTGTCTTTAGAATTACATTAATCAATATTGTCATCATAACTGACAAAGTAGGGATTGTACTGATAGGAAATGAGTCCAGTGATCTTCTTCTTTTCACTAGATATCTTTATTTAAGTACAGTACTAAATAATAGGCAGATACATAAGGAATCAATGGTATGTAAACACTTCCAGACAGGAAATAAATACCTTTCTCCTTGTGTCTCTGGCATGAATATTGCTGTAAGCGAAACGCAGTATCTTTCACTAATTTTTTGCATATCATTTTGCTCATCACTACCAGATACCATAGAGACTGATCCAAATAAATGTATAAAACTGAACATCTTTCAAAAATTACACAATCCCAATATGACTGTAAGTAGGCAAGTAAGCTAGAACAGGATAAAAATGAACAGATGGATGCATATAGACACTAATAGCACATTTTTGAGTGAACTTTTACTTTCCATTCAGCTTGTATGACAACACATTTTGACTGTTTAACTCTGACTGATTTCTCTATTGCTATTTACCTGTAAAAACCTAACAATTCTATACCATGACAGCTGGAATAACAAAACATCAGAGAAATGTGTGTTACCACAGATAAAGCTTTTTTAGAAGGGGTTTTGTAAAGAGTTCAGCGGTAAAACATCAGGACTGATGATTCTGTTATCTTCTGAGAAGCACTCCAGCCTGTGTGAGTCCCATAGCCATCCCAGTCCCAAGATGCAAAGTCTCCACACTGTCTTGCTGGATTGAAATATCCTCCTCCCCCAAAGCAATACTATTAAAGAGAAAACAGGAAATATCTGGATCTTAAATGGAAAGCTTTCAAGTTGTATTTTGAAAATATTTAGTTTCATATAGTATGCTGGTGCCCTTTATTAATATTTAGTTTATACAGTTAATATATATAGTTTTATTAAAATATTATTAATGCATTAGATATATAAAAATAGAGCAAAAAAGCAAACCTTATATTCATTTGTTTGATATGTTTTTAACTTTTTTACATAGCTGTAATAGATTTGAATCTTATAGTCAGATATTTGAAGCAAACATTTAAAATTAAAGTAAAGAATTTAGATTCAAAGAAAAGCAGAAGCTCACACATATTCATGCAGAAGAGTGTATCAGAGAAGGCTACCATCACTCCACACTCAAACTACTTACATGTTCACTGTTGCAGCCAATTACTTTGACACCAGAGCAGACTGCCATTGGGGTTTGTTCATAATTAAAAACTCGAAAACTTACATATCCTGGCTCTGTCTCACCTACAAAAAAAGAATCATAAATATCTCATTGTTTGTCACACAGAAAATTATGTTTATCATGGAATATACTGCCAAAATAATCAAAAGTTGAAATTTAAAGCTATAAAAGTTTTCCATGCTGTTTGCAGTAACAGAGATGATCTTCAATTGGGATATATAATTTGAATGTGTGAAAATGGATGACAGGTTTCTGGTGGCTAGTCCCCTATATCATGGTACCAAAAAATATTTGCTGCAAATCGGTTCTGAAGAAGGGTGTTCTGTGTCTGTAACAATCAAAAACAGTTGGGAATTTCCAAGATGATCTACAATTTGCAAGTCCCGTTAGTGTAAACAACATCAGTGGTGTTGAAGCATGGCTTCCGCTTCATTCTTCTTGATGAAAGCCAACTAGTGGTATATGTTGCAATGAGATGCACAAACGTGAATGACTTGAGAGACTCTCAGGACAGGTACTTTAGTAAGTATGGGACACAACTAGAGCTTTACCAGCAAGCATAGGTAAAGTTATCAAAAGCTTCGATATGTTTGGGGGGTTGTGACAACACAGCCATTGTGTGGGTTTGGCTTGATCAGATTGTGGTGCCCAAATTGATATCTTTTCATGGGGCCCAAAGTCTCTAGATGCACCCCTGTTTAAGGGCACAGAAGGTGATGTGACTGTATCATTAAGTAGAGTCCATTATGAACATTTGAAGAGCTGTCACAATTTTAAAGAAGTACTAGGGGGCTCCACCCCCAGCTCGCTTTGCTCGCCAGCCCCCATGTTTGTTTAATCAGATATACAATCTTAAAAGCTTTTTTTTTCCTTTGGAATTGTTTCAATTTCATTACTTGCACTTTTACTTTAAAGCTTCAGTAAAAACAATATTTGGAATGACCTTTTCTTCAAGATCACATTGAATTTTGATTCCGTTTTTGGAGATACATTGTGACAACGCAGCGTATAACTGCCCATGAGTTAATATTGTTTCTTTTTCTCTAATAAATAATCCAACTTTTTCTAATGTTTGTCCCTGTGATTTGTTAAGTGTCATAGCAAAAGCTATTCTCACGGGAGACTGTAAAAATTTTAATATGAATGGCCTATCAAGGTCTCCTTTGGTGTCTAATGTTATTCGCGGAATATATGCTACATTACCTTTCTTGTCACCTGTTAAAATTTGCATTGCTTCTCCGTGATCATAAATATACTCCTGACTGAATTGTGTTTTCTCGGAAATTAAACTTGTCTTTGCTTTAATTGTTGCGGGACCATAGATTCTCATGGTGTATGGTCCATTATTGTGTAAATCTATGTTTTGAGCATTGAATGATGTGAATGCGAAAAGATGATTGTAGACTCTTATATTTTGCCTGTAGTGTTTGTGGATTCTGCGGTGGGCTGGTGCCCTGCCCGGGATTTGTTCTGACTTGTGCCCTGTGCTGGCTGGGATTGGCTCCAGCAGACCCCTGTGACCCTGTTTTCGGATATAGCGGGTTGGGAAATGACTGACTGACTGAATGTTAGTGGATTTCACTTTCCCCAAACATCAGATCTTTTAATTCTCTTGGATACACCTCCTCATTGTGTAGAAACACTACTTTTCCCTGATGGCAACATCTATAAGTCTCTGACTTCAAAGCCTTACAATATTTCCATACTTCTGACATATCACCTATGTCCATATACTCGATCTCTCTTCGCCTTTCTGTTATTTCACCGAGTAATAATTTCTCTTTGTTATCGCTAATGCGATCTTTACTATATTTTTTTGATACTTTCTA
Source organism: Polypterus senegalus (assembly GCF_016835505.1). NCBI lineage: Eukaryota > Metazoa > Chordata > Cladistia > Polypteriformes > Polypteridae > Polypterus > Polypterus senegalus. The sequence goes on along the minus strand of NC_053159.1, from coordinate 111,928,728 downwards.
ATTTTTCTGCTTTTATATTCTGTAACTTGCTCTGCATGTATATCGCGCCTACATTTTTTTGTGTCTTTTGAATTCCATTGTTTTCATTATCTCTAACCTGCTTAGCATGTGTTTCACCCCCTCGTTTTTGAACCTCTTTATGATGTTTTACTTTGTTTTCTACTCAGTCTTTTATTTCTGACCTCACTTTGTCTCGCTATTTTTTCAATTACACCTGGTCTGTGGTGATAATTTTCCCTTTTTTGGAGTAATAATTGCTGTTTGCGCTAATGCGATCTTTACTCTCTTTTTTTTATATACTTTCAAATATTACTGCTTTCATATTCTTTAGCTTTCTCTGCATGTGTATCGTGCCATCATTTTTTTTGAGCCTTTCGAATTCCACAGCTTTCATAATCTCTTATCTGCATTTTTTTCTTTTCAACGCTTTTGGGTGACTTTTCTCTGTGCTGCTCTTTCTTCTTCGCTTAGTCGTTGACGTTTCATCTAGAACGTATTATCCTTATATGCTTTATATGAGCTGAGAGCAGAGGATCTGTGTCTGCTAAAAGTCTTTACACAACTGAGAGGTTTGATGACCATGGTTTTATTTGAAAATGGTTGTAAGTATTGCGTGACTTGCAAGAATCTCATGTTCTACGTACTCACAAGACGGTCTTGGGACAATCTCTTTTGTCTTGCAGGTCTTTTAAGTGTCTTCCATGAAGATCATGTCTCATCTCCCTGGTCTCCCTTCCAAGATTTTTTTTTATAATAGACATTTTAAACAGTTTCCCCAGACGCCAAGTGTAATACTAAACTTGTCATGCTAATTGTGCTTAGGTAGTTCTTTGCACAGTGAAACTGTCTTCAGGATAGCACCAGTAAGACAGACTTCAGATCAGTGCTTGGTTGGAAAGTAGACTTTCACCCATGAGCTTGTGCTGCCACTGTGTGATAGCAGAATAACATTTAAAAAAAAAAGTCAATTCCTGCCTCGTTTACACAATGAAATATTTAATTAGTAATAAATAAACATATAAATACAAATGTAGTTAATAATGATGTAATCAACAATTAAATATACTGCATGCATTAATCATAATGCATATTAAAATAACATGTCATCTGATATGAATGGCTTTAAATATTTAAAGCCATTCAAATTTGTTTGGCAAAAATTACAATAATATCCTGATCACAAGATGCACAGAAAGCAATTTTCTGTTTTTTTTTATCTACATTAGATACCGGGATATCATCTTTGCAATGTTTTTTGCAGAAATTTCTTAAGAACTTGATTTATTTGCTTGTGTGTTTCACATACTGTAATTGCTTTTTTGGATATGTATTTTTTTAGATAGAATCTTAAATATGTTAATTAAATTAACTTTGGGTGAAGACTGAGTGGCCTGAGACTGAAGGATCTGATCAGTGGTGGAGCCAGCAGGGAGTGAAGGGTGTTTGCCCCGTGCCCACTCTAAAGGGAGGCCGACAAACATGACCCAAAAAAAAGTCTAACAACATTCATGCACCCTAATGTGAAGCCTAATGTAAATATTACAGAATGCAGCTTTGAAGTTTTAAAAACGCACATGTTGATTGCATCAACATTACAATGCCACAAGATTATTCCCCTACAGTCTATCCTACTAGAAAATGGGTAACTACACATCAGGAGCATTGACGTTCATAAAACAGGGAAAAAGAGCTCTCTGTGTTTTAACTCTGATTCCATTTACACTCTTATTTACTTCAGGACAACTGACAACTATGCCTGATCACAACTGCAATGACGAAGGTGTATGAAGAATAACAAAATGATGAAAGGGAGAGAGAGAGACGGGTCATCTGATGAAGAAGGCAACTAACATTGAAAACAGTACAATAGATACAAATGAGAATGATAATAATGATTGAGAAATGAATGTTTACCACATTTTGAAAATGACATTGTCAGTTGCCAATCACAATTTACCAGTGGCAACTCCTATAAAATAGGACATTTCTAACAGTTAGTATATTAACAGTAATAATTACAAAAAATTATATATCATGACAGTACTAATTCAAACATTTTTATGATATCTTCAACATAACAGCAGAAAATAATGACAGTAATTGTAAAGATGAACTATATAATCAATCTGTATGTTTTCAAAATAGGTTTCTACAGATTACAGATAATCACAGTAATAACATGTAACCTTAGCAAGTCTGTTTACAATGTGTAACCTTCATCTTTGATCTGCTTACTTGCGCAAGCATCGATGTCATCAGCGAGTTTGCTTACTGTCCCTCACAGGACACATGCCGTAGGCTTGTAAATAAGCTCACCTTTTACATTAGTTAAGGAGATCAAATTGTAATGCAGCTGTTTTGGTGAAGAGGTTTATACGCACGTATAAGAATGCATGAAATATTAAAGACCAGGTAGAACGGTTTCAAAATGGGACTCACTCCGTTATAGTCTCCGAGCAGTTTAATTTTTTTTATAAAGACATGGCACTTTTCTCTTATCTCAACTAGCAGTACGGAGGAAAAAAGAAAAGTGTTTTGTTTCAGAAAAGTGTCCAGGGCCATTTGCATTAACTTTGCTTTTCATGTATTTCTGTTTTTTTTTACAGAAGTACTACTAGTTACCTATCTGGGTGGAGGTTCTCTTTGTGTTTCTGAGGTTTTTTTCTGAGAACCCCAGTTTTCTCCCAGACCTTAAGGTGAGTGTCTAAGGTCTTGGCTTATAGCCTGGGAGCAGCTACTGGCCAATCAGGGTGAGTTCCAGGATTCACACAAGCAGATTGAGAAGATGAATAATGAAGAAATTTTTCTTGCTTAGTCTTCAAATCATAATTGACTAAGATCTTGTAGAAAAAAAATGTGTGACATTGTCTTAGAAAAAAAACCCTACAATACATCTCTTTACAGATGTGTTGTTCTTAATTTCACATGATAGTAAACTATCCTCACCTTTTTTTCACAAGTGCACTTTAAAGTCTGCCTGTTTCCAACACTTACCATATGTGTTAGGCCCATACATCTCTTTGGTTGATGTTGCATCCCCAAAATCAAACACAATGGGAACTGATGGCCCATTGTCTGTTTTGCAAGTACCACCTTTATATTTCAGAGGATAGCGCTGAAATATAAAAGCATAATTATTGAGTAAGGCACATTTAATTAGATGAATACAATTAAAACATTTAAATATAATTTTGTTTTGCTTCAACGTATTAGACACCTGATACCCAAATTTCAGCTAAGTAAATCACGAAATCTGAACTCAGACTGTTTATAATAATCAGGGTAACAAGTCATTTTGAGTTTTTATATATGTGAAATGCTGAAAAATGCACACAAATGCACAAGGCCCTAAATGTCAGATGTTTTTCAGATGTTCTTACGTTAATGTTCATTTTGAAATCTAACTCCACAGCAAGCAACAGATAAAATCTACAGTAGATTTTTCATCTGCAATGGATATGGTTTCTGAAAAATTTTTCACATCATTATCAGTACCTGTATTGAGTAGAAAAGTAATAATAAGACAAGTAGCACACACAAGAAAGATAACTATAGTGGTGAGTGGCACTGTAATCTATATATCAGACACCCTGCTTATCAGAAACTAAGATTATATCATTATAGTGGTGGCATGCTAATACAGCAGGTAAACATTAATGGCTCTGAGCTCTCTTGTCTGAAGTTGATTAAGAGTTGCAGTGCCAATTGTGCAAATATCTATTGATAAATGAACAATGGGTTCTTTAATATCTCAAGAATTAGTATCCCTGGTGTATCTATGTCTGTAATGGTTACACACCTATGTGTTTAAGAAATAGTACAACAAATGACATACTGTATGTACTGAGATTAAGTTTAAGACTTAGTGAATAATTAGTAAATATTCATGTATCAACTAACCTGTATTATTCTGTTAACTCTGAATTGTCTGAAGCAACAGAGAGAGAAAGTTACAAATATTTAAAAATCAGGGTTCAAACAAAATAAGATAAAATGAGAAAATAAGTTTCATTAAATATAATTTTGCTTACCCAAAAATACATCTGAAAGTCAAAAATACATTTTGTCATGAAATGAAAGTTGTTTGCAAATTGGGTAAGCAAAACTTACTTGACAAGTTTTCCTAAAATAATCTTAAACACAGATTCCTTGATAAGTCCATAAACCTTACAATAAAGAATTGAAGATTTAATGTATTTATTAAAAAACGTTTCACAATCTTAGGTTTCATTTTTTGCCGTGATAATTAAAAAACAAAAGTTTATTAATACCTAACAGTACAGTACAAACTGTAGAGAATTTAATGCTAGAGAAGCACCTGCATATTCATTTAATGTGTATTTTAAAATAATTGTTTTTAAGGCTTACCCAATACAGTTATAAGGTTTACCAAATACAGTTATGTTGTTCCAACTTTAAGAACAATAAATTGCTTGACTGTGGGGGTATTGGCCTTGCCACAACATTAACTTTGACTTGTGGATATTGGCTTTAAAAAGCTGTACAATGTTGCATTTTCTCTTCTTTTCAGTAAAAATACACTTACAAGTAAACAATGTTTGGTGGTAAAAAATAGAATATAAGACATTAAGAAATTAGTTGGCATAAACTTGTTTCAAGGAATACAAAGTTCATTATTATTTTTATCACAGTCAATCAATGAGTTAATAAACTGAGAGACCCCTGGATAGTTAAAAGGTAACTGTTCTAAGAAGTTATAGTTTACTTTAAATCCTGACAAGGCTATTATAAAATACCTTTAACATCATGCAAATCTCAGGTTCAAAAAAATGTAATTCAATTCCAATTACTCCTAGATAGCATACTACAATAAACAAGCCTAGAAAAATATACACTATTAAAAATTTAACATTAAAAACACAATTAATGTATGCAAGGAAAGCTTATCCAGAAGCAACATATTTAAAATCAGGATATAGAACCTTTATGAACCAGTACTTAATATGATCAACAAGGCACAATTATAGGTTGAATTCTTTATCCAGGTGATGCACCGAGGCCCAGTTGCCTTTTGGCTGTATTTTCAAAGTGCTCCATTTATCTGTCATTTAATCATTAACAAGTTTCAATACCTTTACTGGTCTGATGTGCCCTTCTAACAGTGCATATCTGTACTTGTAATGTCAAATAGACAATAAAGTGGGGAAGATTTCATTAATATAGGTATTCCATTAAACAATGATGGATTTAATTATAATGACACAATGTAAAAATGCAAATGTAAGATTGCACCATCCATAGGGTTTGAAAGACATGGCTGTTGACAGCTTGAAGAGCTGAAAAATATTTATATGATTAAAATGGAGTATTTATCAACATTTCCATTTCACTTGCTCTCATCTGTTTTTCAGTGATGCATCATATATTGAAATTCATTAAAATAACAGACTGAAAATAATAATTTCAAGAAAAAAACTGAGCACAATCTTTGCAAAAATAAAAACAGAGAGGAAGATGATACCTCGTTTAAAAAGCCATCTTTTGCAAGCTATCAAGAAACCTTTGTTAGATTTTGCCTCAATGTCACTAACATTGACAAGGAAAAAATAAAAAAAATTGAATTTTCTAAATGAAATTTACCTGAAAAAGCTCATAAAGGTTTCCACCATTGAGAGAGAGAAATGCACTGTTGGTGTGGTAGCGTATTATAGCAGAGGCTTTCCAGTGTTCCATGGCAGCATCATTTGGAACATGCCAGACAGATACATCCAGAGCCTTTATGTCATAATATCCAACATTCTTAAAAAGAATAAAAATGATCTATTATTAGAGCAATCACAAAAATGCCATTTGAAAAACAACTTGTCTTGTATTTTATTACACAGGCATTCACATTATTTTTAAGTACTGTGTAACTTTATTATAGATCAACCCAGCCACAGGGGATGCACAAAACAGTGTGTTTGTTTGTGCCGATCCCAAGCCTGGATAAATGGAGAGGGTTGCGTCAGGAAGGACATCCGGTGTAAAATTTTGCCAAATCAATATGCAGACAACAATGCAGATTTCCATACCGGATAAGTCGAGGCCCAGGTTAACAACGACTGTCACCAGTACTGTTAGTCAACAAGGTGCTGGTGGAAATTGTGCTACTATTGGCTGAAGAAGGAGAAGAAGAGGGGGAGATGTGTCTGGAGGAGAGGAGGAAGGTAAAGAGAGTGTAACTGAGGGTAGGAACTTTGAATGTTGGCAGTATGACTGGTAAGGAGAGAGAGTTAGCTGATGTGTTGGAGAGAAAGAAGGATGGTGGTATATTGTGTGTGCAAGAGACTAAATGGAAGGGTAGTAAGGCCGAGTGGATCATAGGTGGATTCAAATTGTTCCATCATGGTGTGGATTGGAGGACAAATGGCTTAGTGATTATTCTGAAGGATCAGTATGTCAAAAATGTTTTGGAGGTGAAAAGAGTGTCAGACGGAGTGATTATTATGTAGCTGGAATTTGAAGGTCTGATAATGAATGCTGTTAGTGCATATGCCCCACAAGTTGGGTCTGCGATGGATGAGAAAGAAGATTTCTAGAGTGATTGGATGAAATGATGGACAATATGCCCAAGGGACAGAGAGTGATTGGAGTGGATTTCAATGGACATGTTGGTGAAGGGAACAGAGGAGATGAGGAGGTGATGAGTAGGTGTGGTGTCAAGGAGAGTAATGAAGAAGATCAGATGATAGTGGACCTTGTGAAAAGGATGGACATGGCTGTGGTGAATACATATTTTAAGAAGATGGAGGAACTTAGGGCAATGTACAAGAGTGGAGGAAGATGCACACAGGTAGATTATATCCTGTGCAGGAGGGTCAATCTGAAAGAGATTGGAGACTGCAAAGTGGTGGCAGGGGAAAGTGTAGTTAAACAACATAAGATGGTTGTCTGTAGCGTGATGTTGGAGATCAAGAAGAAGAGGAGAGTAAGGGTAGGGCCAAGGATCAAATGGCAGATGTTGAGAATGGAAGAATGGACGGTTGAGTTCAAGGAGAAAGTAAGACAGACACTGGGTGTCAGTGAAGAGTTATACCAGACAGCTGGGCATCTACTGCGGAAGTAGTAAGGGTGACAGCAAGAAGGGTGCATGATGTGACATCTGGACAGAGGAAGGAGGAAAAGGAAACCTGGTGGTGGAATGGGGAAGTACAGGAGAGTATACAGAGGAAGAGGATGGCAAAGAAGAAGTGGGATAGTCAGAGAGACGCAGAAAGTAGACAAGAGTACAAGGAGATAAGGCGTAAGGTGAAGAGAGAAGTGGCGAAGACTAAAGAAAAAGCGTATGATGAGTTGTATGAGTGGCTGGACACTAAGGAGGGAAAAAGGACCTTTACTAATTGGATAGACAGAGAGACTGAGCTGAAAAAGATGTGCAGCAGGTTAGGGTGATAAAGGATAAAGATGGAAATGTATTCACAAGCAAGGAGGGTGTTTTGAGCAGATGAAAAGAGTACTTTAAGAGGCTGATAGATGAAGAAAATGAGAGAGAGAGAAGTTTGGATGATGTGGCGATAGTAATCAGGAAGTATAACAGATTAGTAAGGAGGAAGTAAAGATGCTAGCTATGAAGAGGGTGAAGAATGGAAACTACAGGGGAATAAAATTGATGAGCCACAGCATGAAGTTATGGGTAAGTGTAGTGGAAGCTAGGTTAAGAAGGGAGGTGATGATTAGTGAGCAGCAGTATGGTTTCATGCCAGGAAAGAGCACCACAGATGTGATGCTTGGTATGAGGGTGATGATGGATAAGTATAGAGAAGGCCAGAGGGAGTTGCATTGTGTCTTTGTGGAGCTGGAGAAAGCATATCACAAGTCGGGAGTGGCAGATAAGTATATAAGAGTTGTACAGGATATGTATGAGGGAAGTGTGTCAGTGATGAGTTCTGCGGTAGGAGTGACAGATGCATTCCGTTTGGAGGTGGGATTGCATCAGGGATCAGTTCCTAGCCCTTTCATATCTGCAATGGCAATGGACAGGTTGAGAGACAAGATTAGACAGGAGCCCCCGTTGTTTATGATGTTTCCTGATGACATCAGGATCTGTGGCGAGAGTAGGGAGCAGGTTGAAGAGACCCTGGAGAGGTGGAGATATGCTCTAGAGAGGAGAGGAAAGAAGGTCAGTAGGAACAAGACAGAATACATGTGTGTAAATGAGAGGGAGGCCTGTGCAATGGTGAGGATGCAGGGAATAGAGCTGGCAAAGGTGGATGAGTTTAAATACCTGGAATCAACAATACAGAGTAACAGGGAGTGTAGAAGAGAGGTAAATAAGAGTGCAAGCAGGGTGGAATGGGTGCAGAAGAATGTCAATATGTGACAGATGGGTATTAGCAAGAGTGAAAGGGAAGGTCCACAGGGTGGTAGTGAGACCAACTTTGTTGAATGGTTTGAAGACAATGGCACTTACCAAAAAACGGGAGACAGAGGTAGAAGTGGCAGAGTTAAAGATGCTAAGATTTGCATTGGGTGTGATGAGGTAATGGGTTTAAAAGATCAAGATGCAGAAGACAGGAAAATATCTTATGAGGCAGATCACCCTCGGGGAAACGCTCCACATGGCTGTAGTGCCGTAACTGACGCTTCCTCACAATGCAGATAATGTGCCTCATTCGGGACTCCATGAGCAACTACTCATTCGACACAAAGTCAAACCAACAGTACCCAAGGATTTTCTGGAGAGACACAGTACCAAAGAAGTCCAGTCTTCGTCTCAGGTCACTGGATAGCGTCCATGTCTCACAACCATATAGCAAGACAGGAAGCACCAAGACTTTAAAGACTTGGACCTTCATCCTTTTTCATAGATATCGAGAGCACAATACACCCCTTTCCAGCAAACTCATGATCCCCCATGCTCTCCCAATCCGTCTGCTTCATATAAAGAGTCACCAGAGACATGAATGTCACTGCCAAGGTAAGTAAACCTCTCAACAAGGTCGACACTCTCTCCACAAACAGACACACTGCTTATGGCTGTGCCCAAGAGGTCAATAAAGACCTGAATCTTGGTTTTTATCCAGGACACTCGCAAGCCCAGACACTCAGACTCCTCACTTAGTCTGTTGAGCGCCCTGATCAGAGCTTCCATTGACTCCACTGAAGATCACGCATTGTCAGCAAAGTCAAGATCTGTGAATCTTTCTTCACCAACAGATGCCCCATAGCCACTGGACCCCACGACCTTGCCCAACACCCAGTCCATGCAAGCATTGAACAGAGTTGGAGCAAGAACACACCCCTGACAAACCCCAGAATCAACTGGGAAGAACATAGAGGTTCTGCCTCCACTCTGCACAGCACTCACAGTACCAGTGTACAGGCCGACCATGATATTCAGCAACTTCAAGGGGATCCTGCGAACCCGCAGGATGTCCCACAGCTTGATCAACTGAGTTGAATGATTTGTGAAAATCAACAAAGGCTGCAAAGAAACTCTGCCAATATTCGCGAACCCTCAGTGCAAGGATGCGGTCGATGGCAGACTTCTTAGGCCTAAAACCACACTGTTCCATTCACTGGCAAGTGAGCAAGTGATCATGGATCCTATTGAGGATGACCCTAGCAAGGACCTTACCCGGCACCGAGAGCAGTGTTATCCCCCTGTAGTTGTCGCAATCCAGGCGATCACCTTTTCCTTTCCAGATAGGGATGACAAGTCCCATTTTCCAGTCAGTTGGGATGATGCCAGTCTCCCAAATGGAAGCAAATATTGATGGTAATGCCAGGAGGACAGCCTTACCACCAGCCTGGAGAAGTTCAACCCAAATACCACAGATCCCTGCAGCCAACCAGCTGGTTCACCACCTGTGCAATCTCAGTGAGATTGGGTGGTTCACAGCTAATTGGAGGATCAGCCTCAAGAACTGTGAAATACAGTATAAGCAAATTAAGATATCTGGTTTATTGGGATTTCAGTTTTGACGTTTATTGTATACATGAAAAGAAACAAACTCAAAGTATCCAACTGCTATCAGTTTTTTTGTGACAGTTCATCAAATAAAAAGAAGCCTCTACAAGAAAAAAGAGGAACCTTCAGGTCAGTTTTGTCTTGTACTGTATTTCTGAAGAAAGAGGTAGGTGGGTTTACTGCCTGAACAGTGCATCATTTATTTATTTTGGGTTCTTTGATTTTGAAGCCACTCCTGCACTAGATATAAAAATCTGTAGATGGGAACATCAGTTGTCTTTTACCACTTCCAACTTTTTTTAAACTTTATCAGTATTTTGCCCAAAAGGTAGATAAAAAACTTTGAACCTTATAGTCATCTCCTGTTGCTCCATCAGTTGATCCAAAGATGACGCGGTTGGCCCAATTCCTTTCTCCATGAGGAAAGTTTTCCAGGTTGCCCTGCTGACTGGTCCAGCGATCTCCTAGTGTGCACTTTCCATTAATATTGTTCTCATGAATGCTGGCAACTAGTGTCCAGCCTCCACCGTCAGTGGTCATGTCACAGAAGGTCTCATAAATGACTCCTGTGGTTGACTTTAAGTAATAAAGTCCATCTGCAGAAGACAAAAGAAATCCTAAACAAATGCAGCAAAAATCCTATAAAAACTATACTGTTTTGTTTTGTAAGAGGCAACAACTGCTTTATCTTAAAAAAATGTAAATGCTGCACAAGTAAATTGAATGACATGTAACCATCTGTGCAACAAAACATATAAATGTTTTCAGACAATTCTTTAAACTGACTCTGTAACACCTGCACATAAACATTAACTGGGCACTGGACTCGAACCCAGGACCCCAATACTGCCTTAGACTAAATCATTCAATAATATAATGATTCTGCTACTTTTTCCATGACATTCTATCCACTTTCAGACATTGCGAAGTAAAGCAGTTATACTCACTAATCATGGCACGAAAGAGTGGCAATGTGTTGCAAGTTGATTAGCATGTACAATTAAGAGTTTCACTGTACTATGTATATGTGATAATAAAGACCCATAAATCATTAAAAAAAATCAGAATTACAGAACTGATGATGTCATAATTGCTGGAAGGATATGTAAAGCTGAAGAAATACTGTATTAGTCTTATCATCTTTGTGATCATTCATTTAAAGGAATCCATTGAAGAGTACACAGTAACATGTTGCCCTTACTAGGGACTCCAACCAATACAGAACACACATCTTTGCAAATTGTATAATAGTATTAGTTAGTTTAATACTCAGAATTCACATGAACATACAAATAAAGCTCTGTGGTTAAGTAAGGTAGACAGTGCTGGGATCAGTTTTTCAGTCTACTAAATAATAAAATTATACTTCAGCAAATGTTATATAATTAAGGATTCTCCGAGTCACAGCACTGGAATATTGATAAATGCCTTCTTATCACTTGTTAATCTTTGTCCCCTGTGACTTCAGATGACTGAAACATGCATTTTTGCATGGCCTGTTTGGTGTGGTCCCAGTAATTACTCCTTTTTTCTTCAACAGCACTGTACTTTATTGTTTAATTGTGCATCAAAAAAAGGTATAATGATACTAATTGCGGAACATGCGCCAAGTTTAGTAACATTCTCTAGACCATGCAAGTCAGCTTTATTTACAGATTAGTTCATACAAAACTACTTCTTCCTTTTTGTGGGGTGGATGTGCTTGATCTACCTTCTCCATACATGTTCATAGCACATTACAGACAACAAATGTATGTTTGGCAATCATATATTTAACTGCTATAATGTATCTTATGCATATATACACATTAATATCTCACATTAGCTTAACATAAGGATAAACATATCTGGTAGGACTGATTAGCACAGCTAAACTAGCTTTTTAGTTATTTATCAGAATCTAAGTACCAAAATGTAGTGTTTCCCTTTGCCAACTTGTTGTAACATGAAACAAAATCAGTTTAATTAAGTCAGTGATTTTAGACTATACAGACTTGGAAGACTTAGTGTTATGGCTAGCATAATGTACCATAAGCTTTCACATACCAAAATATGCATAACTAAAGTTTGTCAGAGTTTAACAGAACTGCTCATAATTAGCCAAATTGGCAGTGACAAAAAAATAAACAAAATAAAAAGAAAAATGGAATACAGTGTTCCAGCCCCTTAAATGCAAATTCTGCATCTGCAGTTTCTTATCCTCAGTTTGAAAGTTTTGATTTAAAAAAAAATGGAATTAACTGTGAGTGCACCTTACAAACTGCATCCAGCATGTTCGTTGTTTTTGACTGTTAGTCACACTAGAGCAACTGTGTTATTAACACTTGTGGTATTGCTGTTAACATAACTTTTATTTTGCTTAATACAGTAAAACTTTTCCATGGATTCTCTTATCTGAATCTACAAAAGTGTAACCCATTTTGCGACTCCTGCAGTTTACTTTTGCCTATTTGCGGCCATGCACAGTAGAAAAAAAATTATTCTAAGAGGCGTCTCACGCAGCAGCAATAACAGGTCTGTAATGGCCTTAGATCTTTGCAGGCTACACACATACTGCACTGAATGGACCAAAGTGTGTCTGCAAATGATGGGAGAACGGACCTGCAATTGTTCACCATGAACAAGGAATTCCCACTAAGTGTGATTCATAGTTGTGCAGTCATTAAGTATTTGCCCTTTTCAACAAATGCTCTTTACCACTACCACTATAGATTGAATAGTTTAGTAAGATCAGCACTGTAATGGTGGCTCATAGACTCTGGTGGAGTGCCTAGAAAACAGTCAAACTTGACTATAAAGAAAGTAAAAGTTGTAATAAGTTTTCCATAGGTGAACCTATGGAAGGATAATTACCGGGCCTGAAGTGGCATGAACAGAAAGCTGGCGTGTCCGTCTCACCACATCTCCCCATTCTGGTCCTCCACCCAAGCTGGTGTTCTGCCAAAAACCTACCCCATTTTTCCCCATACAATCAATGCTTCTTCAGTATCAGTGTGCGGTTTTCGTATCCATGGGATTTTTCAGGAATGTAACACGTGCGATTGATTGTATATATAGGGTTCAGTGTTATTTTAGGCAATATGACAGAATGTATGGTCAAATTACATTAGGTATAGTAGCTAGCAGCTACTTTGCTGTCACCTAGTGCTATTGAAGTCCTTAAGCAATGCAGTGATTTAAAATTATGAAATGACAACTTTTCTCAGTTGTTCTCAATAAAGCAGATATTTTCATACATTCTGCTGAATTCTCTAGCTCCATTTTTTCACTTAATGGTCTTTTCAGCACCATCTTTCCCTTTTCTTTTACCTTTGGTGCCTATTATAAAATGGTAAAATGCAGTGAGCAGGTTAAGAAAATGGATGGATGGATAGCTTTAATTTCAAACGTGAAAGTTTGTACCATTTGCAGAGTGGTTGCCTCATCTTCCCCATGAATGGGTACCTGCATGTGATGCGGGGTTTTACCTCTTTGGGTAGAAGCCATCTTTTTTATGCATTCCTATCAGGAAATCTCCTGGGGCCTCATGCATAACACCATGCATAGAATTTGCACTGTAATATGACGTAAGCACAAAAGCCAAAATGTGCTTAAGCACAAAAAATTCCAGATGCAGGAATCTGTGCGTTCGCCCTCTTCCATGTTCTTCCGCTACATAAATCCCAGTCAGTGTGAAAAGTAAAGCTCGTGCACGCGCCTGCTGTCCCACCCCAACTCCTCCCAGAATTACGCCTCTTTGAATATGCAAATCAATATAAATAGCCCTTAAGCTCAGCATTCTGTGAAAAGACAATGGGAAAAGCACGGGGGAAAATATAAGAATTTCAGCGAATACCAAGTGGAGGCAAAGAAAAACGTACTATTTGTTGGTTTAAACAGTGGGAAAAAAGCACGAAATGTAAACTTTAATCTCGAAATTTCCACTTTAATCAAGTAGTTTATTTTGTCATTAAAGTAGATCATCATAAACTTCATCTTAAAATTGTTTAATTTATTAGTTTCTCAAATCCCATCGTAAGTAACGCGTTAAATGCTTTGTTATGTATTTGATCTTCTATGTGCTCTATGCGTGTGAATCACTACGTCACTATGTGCTTCTTAAACCGGCTTTCTCTTCCTCCGACAGGACACAGAATCCATTACATTCGTGATATTACAGCTCTCTGAATAATTAAAATACTGAGATGTATATGTGATATCATTTTCATGATGATAGGAGTTAAAGCATGTTATTAAACATGGGAACACAGTGGCTTAGTGATTGTTCGTGACCTTCGATTAAATAATTTATTGCAGCAGTACATGCTAACACCATGTCCTTTAATTACTAACAATATAGATTATTTAAATGAAGTTAAAGTTTTATCTGTATAATATAATAAACATATTTTGCTGCATTTCATCTTAAAAATGATATCGTCATCATATGTAAATACGCGCTTTATAAAGTGGCTCAGGTTGTGCAATATTATAATTGTATCGCAAGTTTACAGTGAGGTAATTGTACTTATAAGTACAAACAGTTCTACAAGGAGCATTTGATGGACTGATAGAGGGCGTTTAAAGCTTTTGGGATGAAACTGTTTCTGAACTGCGAGGTCTGTACAGTAAAGGTTTTGAAGCGTTTGCCATGTGAGAAGCAGTTCAAATAGGAAGCATGGCTGAGGCAGCGTGTGTTTTATGCCGTATACCGATAATTCTGTTTCCGATCAACTGCTCCGAGTGGTGCAGTGAGAGTAATATGGAAGAAGATGATCTGCTATGGCAACCCCTAACGGGAACAGCTGAAAGAAGAAGAAAAAGGTGCAGTGTGAGTAACAATGCTAAAGCAGCTATCGTATTTAGAATAGTTTGACCAGTCTGTGGACCATTATATTGTTACAGGTGTGGACGTTACCCGGACACAGACAGACGGACATTGTTTTGCACCCAACACACACGTTTATTTACAATATTTACAAGTACATTCGTGCACAAACCCAGTGCCTCCAGCACCGATCCCCCAAAGTCCAGGCCTTTCACAGTCTCTTATGCCTTTCTTCTGGCCGCCTCCAGTCCTCTCTCCAGCCCCGTCCTCTTCCACCCGACTTCCGCTCTCGAATGCAGGGAGGCGGCCCCTTTTATTCCACCCCGGATGGGCTCCAGGTGTTTCCCGGTACTCCTCCTTGGACACGCCCCTGTGTGGCGGAAGTGCCAGCTGCGCACCCAGAAGCCCTCCGGGTTTCTCCTGTCTTCCTCCCCCCAGAACTTCCTGGTGTGGCGGAAGTGCTGAGGTCCAAGGTTCTTCAGGCACAGGGGCGCCGCCTGGCGCTGGCCACGGGCCCCTACAGGGTTGGGCTTCCAAGCCCCCTACCCGAGGCCACCAACAAAACCAGGGCGGCCGCCCCCACGTGGTCGGGAGGAGGCACCAGCCCTCCTCCGGTCCCCTCAGGCGTCCCAGCAGGGCTCCACTCCCAGCCGCCGGTGACACAGGTTAATTACAATCAGATGCATTAAACTAATAAACAAAATGCGGTTAATTTCAGTTTATTTATAAAGCCGCATCAGTAATGTGGATCTGAAAAAGAAAGATAAACCACACAGGAACAGTAGCACTGCTTTGACGCTGGGTGGCGCCAGTCTGCAAAAGCGAGTGGAGAACTTGCGTGCGACAGGGTATGAGGTACCGTGGAAATGCGTGTAGCTTTTTTTTTAGGTTTTATACATCGCGATTTGAACGTGGAAATGTTCTTACCCAACATTTCTGTGCATACTCACCGTTTATACATGAGGCCTCTGGTGATCCAAATGGCCACTCTATTTCTGATTAGAGGCCAAACCCCCCACCACCCATTTGAGCTCAATTTTACAAATACTGTATCTACTTTGGATTGAATTGAATGGTTAGGATTTACAGGCAGACACAGCGTAAGCCATTAAGTCTCAGTTTCACTTTATCATTGCTTTAAACTTGCAGTCTTTATTGCATATGCAATATTTTATGCAAGAAGCATATACCTGTCGGGCTTGTTTTATTTCAAAAGCAATCTTGGTTTGGGGTCCTTACTTCCAAGGCACTTTACTTTTGTTTCTATTTAAAACAATCACACAGATCCCCATCCTCGTTGCCCCGCTCCATCCCACCCTAGCTCCTTTCACGCACCTCTCACTTGCTGCCCCCACCCATTAGAGATCCTCCTCAGAAGCTGACTTTTCTTCTATGCTCAAAATTGATATTTCAGAAGACGTTAAATCACGCACGACTGCAACATACCACCTCTTTTGGTTCCCATATTTACTTACAAAACTATCAAGTGTTTGATTGCCAGTGCTTTGACTCATTGCAACAGAGCCGGAAAACTTATGCACACCTCGATCAAGCTTTTTTATAACTTTAAGAAACAAGATCACACAGAAAACTTGTTTTTACACTGCGCTCAAACTATTTTCTTACTTGCTTTTCTTCAGTGATCATGTTTATCAGGATGATCACTTATTCATCTCATGAATTGTTACTTTTTAGTTGTAATGCTCTATTTGGGTTGGGAAAGCTTAAGCTTGGTGATCAGTGGTACAGAATTGCCAGAGCTTCCTTAAATTCCTTTTTTAAGAAATAACGGATGTATATCTCTATATAATACAACCATGTGTTCTCTCCAACACACACATCCATCCATTGCACATACACACTGTTGATTAAGACTGGGATCTGTTCTGTATAGGTAAGAATGGACAAGTGAAATACACAGTACATTTACTGTTCTATCAAGTTTTGCCCATGTACTTCAGTTATAACTCAGTTCCTTCTTTAATTCAAGCACTTACTTGATTCAAAAAATGCAGATGCAGAATACATTTTGAGTGTAAAATACAAAGGGCACATCATGCTAGTTAATTATTGCCCACCATTTCCTATTTTTTGCTTTATTATTTTTAACACACAAGCATGCACATCCACACTGACTGACCTATATATCCAAACCAGCCTATCTAAACAAACATATACAGTACAGTGCATTGTATATGTAGCTTAACGGAGCTTCCGGACCATGCTGTTGGGACACTGGAAGTACTCTCAGGTGCTTGAACAAAAGGAGCCAGCTGTCACTGCTGCGGCATAGGAGGAGTGCACTATAATAGAGAGAGAAAGACAAACAAGAAGAAGAAAAGAACTTGCTGTATACTGTGTTTAGTTGCACTTTATTGTACTATGCTGCTGTGGGGAATGATAGGGAAGTGTTTCCCCACTTAATAAATGGTTTTTGTTTGGTAAAACGTGTACCTGGTGTCAGTCTATGTCAGGTTTGGGTGGCCAGTGTGCTCCCTCCAGGCCACAATATATATATATATACTGTATATTGGAACTGACATATATATTCAAACGAATGTATCAAAATCGTTATACAGTATACACTTCATCAGAAATAATCTATACAAACCGATGTATATATCTCAACCAATGTATCTAAACCGATATATGTGTGTGTGTTTGTGTGAATATATATATATATGTATATATATATATATATATATAGTAATATCCCTTCCCAGACAGGCAAATAAATCTCACAAGCAAGTGCTGGTAATTATCCAAAATAACTAAGCAATGGTTTTATTTTTTTTCTTTTGACTTCACAGGCCGAAAAACAATGTAGTCAGGACAAACAAACAAGCACTAAACTAAAAACCACCCCACACCACGAGTTAAACACACTCTTCTTTTACCTGAACCTCCTTTCCAAAGTCCCTCCTCCCTAGCAACCCAGAGGCTGCTTATTAAGAGTGGCAGTTGTGTCTCCTCTGCCTGCACTCTGTGCACCCCCCTTTTTTTAACTTTTTAGAACACACTGCCTCAGTGGCAATTTCTTTTCTAGATCGTTACAATATATATATATATAATATATATTGTGGCAGGTGGCCAGGGACCTTGCCCCACCGGGACGCCTGGATCAGGGAAGGACCGGGAAGGGGGCAATATTTTCCCTGGACACAAGAGGGCAGCCCCCCGATTTCCATCCAGGACCATGACTACGGAGCTGGGCAGCGCAGCCCCATGGGGGTCCGTGGTCCAACCAAGGGGCTGCCTGGATGGTTCTTGAGCCCTGGAAGACAGCACTTATGCCACACCAGGAAGTACTGCCACTCCAGGAACTGTGTATGCCCGGAGTGCTTCCGGGTGCAAGGGCAGCACTTCTGCCACACCAGGAAGCGCTGCAGGAAGACCATCATCAGCACCTGGAGCAGATCCGGGGAAAGATAAAAGGGGCCACCTCACTCCAGTGGATGAGCCTGAGTCGGGAGGAGACGGAGCTTGCAAAGGAGGAGTGGAGGTGGTTGAAGAGAGAGAGAGAATAAGGACTGAGAAAGAGTGAGTGTGGAAAAGAGCTGTAAAAGAATAGCAGAAATAAACACGTGTATTTTGGACATTTGGTGTGGTGTCTGTCTGTGGCCGGGCTATCTTTTACAATATATATATATATATATATATATAAAATAAAAAAAAATCTTGCAACAAGACGTGATCTTTGTAACAGAGATCTTTTGAAGAGAGTCAGAGACACTTTCACGTCACGCGAGACGGACAAGTCACATCATACTTACAACCTGTATATACTTTTTGTTTTCATTTTTTCCAACTGTTCTGAGGAAACATACAAGCTTTAATTTCAATTATACTGAGTACACATGACAATAAACATGATGTGACTTTGTTGAAGTGGTCAGAGTTAAGACCAATGACCAGATCGTAATACATAAACCTTAACTTTAAATACACTCAATCACTCAATTCTGACATTTATGCTTAATGTGAAAAGGAAAACTTGGTTAAAAGATGACAGACTCACACCTACCTTTATCGAACCCATGTTTCTCTTTTAACTCTTTGCAGCTCTTGCCAATTAATTTGTCTTTTTCTCTTCCCATTGCTTGGAAATTATTGTTACTTGAAAACATATCTCCAATATCCGTGAGGAGGTAAACAGCACCAACTAAACAGAAAACACTGAAGTTAAATTAGCATAAATTCATGCATGACAACAGGTATATACATCAGAGAGGCGATTTTAAATTGAAAGCATGCATGTTACTTGGCTTCAGAAAAAGTGCTATAGCCAAAAGTTTGAGGTGGTTCCTTTGGAGGATTTTTTTCCTTTAAAGTAGGAATATTAACCCGTGAAGAAGTGTGATATTAAAAGATATGAAAAGGGGGATGTTGGCTCAAGTTAAGATATATCTGTTCTGCCTTTGCTATCCCAGTTTTTAACATCATCTTACTCAGAGCTGTGCTGTTGACCATCAGTCTAACAGCCTTCTTCCACTTCTCTTTCAATATAGTCTTTGAGGTGTTTTATTTACATATTCATTTATATATTTAGGCATACATGAACATTATTTGACTACTTTCAGACTGATTTCTTAATATGTGTCCAAGGTTGTGAACCTGTTGATTTTTTTAACTCCACAACTGACTCAATAAGAATGAAACTTGGCACAGTTGTTAACATGGTAAAATTCTAGAAAAGTATTGATGTTGAACAGAATTGCTTGGCAGACATAAAGTTAAGTTTCTTCTCATTGACACACAGTATTTTACTGGTAAAAGTCACAGTTTTGAGCAAGGAAAGTCATGTGCTGAACAAATGAGCTTACAACTTGCTTTTAACTGCTGCCTTGCTAATATGGTCTGCCTGCAAAGGATGCAACACTCTCTGTACTCCTTTTTCTGTGCCTACACAGAAGTTTTATTTTTTATTAAAATTGTAATTCTGAAAATTGCCATAGACCCTTTCTTATACCGGTTCTGTATTAACTCATTTAAATGACAGTTGGTGTAATAAATCAACTGAACATTCGAGTCTAGTAAGCTGGGAAAACTGCAACACGGAAGTCTGAAAAATGGAATATGTTGGTTGTACCCAATGAAAGATGCAATTCAGTAAAAATAAATGTCAAGCAGCAGTTAAAAATTACAGACAGGCAAAAAACGTACTATATACAAATACTGAGACAAATTTAATACTGAAATAGCCTGTTATTCATCTTAAAAGTAAGGATATTAAAGGCATCTATGCGATCATTACTCATACCAATTGTGGGGAAAAAAGCATCACAGTGATAAATATTATTAAAAGAAAGATAAAGCAAAACCAAGTTATTAAGATTACTTCTTTGTCATACAGTTTAAATTACCTCTCCCAGCAGTACTGCTGCAAGTCAGGATGAGCTCTTAATGAGACACCAGGTCACGTTTTTCACAAAAGAATGAACTGATATATGAATTGATTGCTAAATCAGTAAATATACAATTAAACGTTTTTTTAAAGGTATTGCCCCAACTTGATTTCCTTTATTATTTCACATGAAAAAAACAGCCCCTTTGTTTATATATTTGTTTGTTTTACTTATATAATTTTTTGAATGAACAAAGTTATCCAACATCATTCGGAAGGCAGACACTTCCTTAAAATTCAATATTATTCCTTGCAGAACCGCTTTAATTGAAAACCATTGGTAGGCTTTGAGTATGAAATGGTCATTTAAGTTCCTGCAGCATCATATCTATTTGGGTTTAGGTATCAACTTTGACTAGGCAAGTCTGAAACTTATTTTTCTTCCATTCTCATGTATATCTGCTTTAATGTTTTGGATTATTTTCTTTCCACACAATACACCTATCCTTTGCTTTTAATGTTCTACAGCAGAATTTGTGGTTTCTTCAATGTTATAGGCCATTCAAGTCCTGAGGCTGCAGAGCATCCCCACTGTAATGAACTTGGGAGTTTCCAAGCATAAACATCCCATACAGTGACTGAAAATGGCCAATATGGTAGAAATTACTGTTAAACTCCACCTAGACACACAAAAAGGACAATGAAGTATCTTTATAAATAAAAGACCCATTTTAACAAGAATACTATGTACCACAAAAGTAAGCTGTGAATACTGCAAGGTGGAAGACACCGAAGGCAATGCTTTTAAAAGACAATCCTAAAAGTCCAATCTGAAATCCAAGAAACAAAGGTTCAGAAAGTTACAAAATAATACCAAGAAATTGCAACAGAAACTCATTAACTCCATGTGTGCATTCACCTGGAACTGCAAGGGACTATGGGTTGTCCCTGCCTTTATAGGGCTGAGGGCAGTCCATTGATGGTGATGGGCAGGTAGCGCCATCTTTTAGGAGAACACCCACAAAACACATGGCACATAATAAAAGGTACTTAAATGTAAGGAAACTAAGTCATTTATAATAACCAAAATAAACATAAAAACAGCATCTGAACCCCAGCCAGTGGAGGAACCCTGGCTGAAATACAACACTTACACCATCACACTACAATCATTATGTTTGATTGCTCATATGATGTTCCAATTATACAAGTGCTGTATTTGTTTTACACAGTATAAAACAGGACCTATAATGTCCAATTTTTTTCATTTTGTCATATCTGTCCATACACATTTCTCTCAAAAGGCTTTGGGAACGTGTAGGTGCCATTCTGGAAAATGAGAATCCAGCATTTATCTTCTTCTCAGTTGTTAGCTGTTCTGTCTTGTTGCTTTAAAGTGAAGCCCATTTTTCCAAGTGCATGTTTGCATGTTATTGTCGAGTCATGAACACTAATCTTCACTTAGACAAGGGATCCCTGTGCTTCCTTGAATTTTTTAGGATCCTTTGTAAGCTCTTGAACGATTATACTCTATACCCTTGGAGTACTTATTGAGGATCAGACACTGTAAGAGCCATTTGATAGTTATCGAAGTTATATTAAATTTTTGCCTATATATTAGTGCATAGTCTATGGGAGATTCTTACAGCCCCTGTGAGTTGAATTGAATTGGTATATTCTGTTTCTAGCCTCTCTGATTATAGGTTAGTCTCAGTTAGTGATCTGCCTTGCCATGTTAAAGGCATGGAGGGCACACAGTTTTAAACCGTGCCTTAACATGCTGTATTGAACAAGCAGTGTTGTATGTTTAGAGAATACTGAAGGCGAAGTATAGTGTATTTAAGTATAGAAACAACTGAGGTTTGACAAGAAAAGCTAAGTTTATAAAAGACACATTTTGTCCCATTTATTTTGCCTTTTATTCTACGTGTGTGACAACCTTTTTTCTTTATTTTTGTGTGGACTGTTTCCTTTAAATTTTCACTAAATCTTTAAAAGCAAACCTTTGGACTGAGAGATTTCTTTTGATGTGCGTTTGACCTGTGCTTCATCCGGACTTAGTCACTAGCAGCTACAGACACTTTTGGGTAGATTCAGTTGAAGATTTTTCCATTTAGAGGCTCTGGCTGTCATTATGGATTTGTGAAGTCCCAGAGCATTAGAAATGGTTCTGTAGCCCTTTACAGACTGAGAAATATTAGCTTTTTCTGATGCCATCAAGGATTCATATTGGCTGTGACATTATGTGTTTGTTCAGTGGATTTGTTAGCAACTTGACTCTGTTGGCATTGTGTATTAAGCAAGACTGGCTGTATTCAATCAACTGACTCTTAATACCCCTTAACTGCATTGGGGCAATTACTATATATCTCTTTAACTGCAGGGGGCTATTGCTTTTTCACACATTTCCAGTTGGCATCAGACAACAATGTTTATTGTTCTAATTCCTGATATACATAATGCTGAAAATGTGGAGCAGACCTCAAAACAACACCAAAGGTTAATCCTGCTCTTATTTAAGGTATGGGCCCACTAGATAACCCATACATATAGCAGCCTAACCTCAATTTAAATGCTAGGCTCCCAGCCTGCTTAGGCCCAAAATGCCCTATTAGAAGTAAAAATTGTGGTCTAAAGGACAAACAAAAAGAAATCAGGAATCATAAAAAGAAATAAGAAGGAAAAAGAGGAGAAAAAAAGTTTACCTAAAGCAAACAAATCCAATATATCCACAAACCCATATCTTTAAACAAGAAGTTCAAAACCAGTTAATCCAAATGAGCATAAAAATCACAAACAACTTTGAATCTCGAACAACAACCAACCAGTTTCTTTTATACAACTTGGGCAGTCTCCCAGCTGTATCATCAGGTGGCCAAGCCTTCTTTGGCTCCAAGCAAAGGAGACAGGGCAGATAACACATATATATATGCTAACCACCACCCCATGGCCCCACCCACGTAGTAGTGAAACAGGACAGTGAGGATGGCCCTACCCAGCTCCCTACTCCTGACGTCACATTTCCCTCTCCCCTCGGCCCTCAGCCTCTGTCTAGGATTAGCGTGAATATATCATTCTTGCAAGCGAACTATGATTCTTAGCGCAATAAGAGAAGTTGTAAAGTTTTTAGCAAATTATAGAAAAAACCTCTTGTTCTTTTGTTTGCTATTTAAGCTGAGGTAAGGAACACCCCAAGGCTGGCGCATAAGAGAGGAGGGCCCTGCCACCCTTCCCTCAACCCACTGCGTGTTTCTCGGATTCGTGCAAATAAATTGGTACCACAACCGAACAATGATACATAGCGCGATGAGAGAAGCCACAGACAGACATTGGATTTTATATGTCTACTAGCAAAATACCCGCGCTTCGTAGAGGAGAAGTAGTGTGTTA
This sequence comes from Polypterus senegalus, assembly GCF_016835505.1. Classification (NCBI taxonomy): domain Eukaryota; kingdom Metazoa; phylum Chordata; class Cladistia; order Polypteriformes; family Polypteridae; genus Polypterus; species Polypterus senegalus. The sequence continues at coordinate 111,905,274 of NC_053159.1, read as the reverse complement.
AAGAAGTTATGAAAAAGAAAAGGAAACATTTTAAAAATAACGTAACACGATTGTCAATGTAATTGTTTTGTCACTGTTATGAGTGTTGCTGTCATCAAGGATTTGATTATCATTATTTCTTTCAATCAGGTTTGTATTTGGAAGACGTGTTGTGTTCAAGTTACATTCCGTATTTGTCAACCGTTGTAAGATAACAGGTTTCATTCATCGAAGTGTTCACTACCCAAATCGCTACTCGTGAATCTAAGATGTTTAACAGGCATTCCCGGTATTAACTTGTGAATTTGCCTGCGAATATTTAGCGGCAGCGTGTCTATGAACTTGTGGAATCACCTGCGAGTATTTAGCGACAGTGTCTCTATGGAGTTGTGAATTTGCCTGCGAGTATTTAGCGGCAGCATCTCTATTAAGTTGTAGAATTGCTTGCGAGTATTTAGCGACAGTGTGTCTATTAACTTGTGGATTTTTCCGCGAGTATTTAGCGACAGCATCTCTATTAACTTGTGGATTTTTCTGCAATTATTTGGCGGCAGCGTCACAAAGTTGTTTTTGTCTAGCTGCATCAGAAAATGTGCCACGACGTCTGACATGCCTCCTTTTTACTGTTTTCTCACAGCTTGGATTGCTGCTGTCATAATCAGTTTGAGTTTCATGGTTTGTTTAAATTACGTTAGTATTTGCAGGACTTGTGTTGAAGTGACGTTCGGCATCTGTCAAGCGTTATAAGCATACAACCGGTTTCATCGATAACTTTGCATCCAGCTTTTGAGAGTTTAAACATTCATAAACATCAAAGTGTCCACTACTGAAATCGTCACCTGTGAATCTAAGATGTTTAAGAGGCATTGGTGGTTGTCCAAATGTGTAAAATATTTGGCCATTTCGGTACACTTGAAAGCGACAACCAAACAATTTAGCAGCAGCCATCAACTCACATGCAGAAGCATTGGTGAAGGGCTTCAGCATTTCACTCTTATAGTGCCCCTGTGTAGTATAATTATCTCCTGTACCGTCATCTGTCCACACCTTGAACCTGTCCCAGTCATTCAATACATAAGACACAATGTTCCTCCAGATATCAAGATTGAGCCTGATATGGCCATGCAATATGTAACACAGAGAATGGAAAAAGCAGGCATTATCTCCGGGCATGGAAACCACTTGGTAAGTGACAGTTCTTTGATCGATGGTGATCACCTCAATAGACATCTCAGCACCCAAATCGCTACTCGTGAATCTAAGATGTTTAACAGGCATTCCTGGTATTAACTTGTGGATTTGCCTGCGAATATTTAGCGGCAGCATGTCTATGAACTTGTGGAATTGCCTGCGAGTATTTAGCGACAGAGTCTGTATGAGCTTATGGATTAGCCCGCGAGTATTTAGTGGCAGCGTCTCTATGAACTTGTGGATTTGCCTGCGAGTATTTAGTGACAGCGTGTCTATTAACTTGTGGATTTTTCTGGGAGTATTTGGCAGCAGCGTCACAAAGTTGTTTTCGCCTAGCTGCATCAGAAAATGTACCACGATGTCTGACACGCCTCCTTTTAACTGTTTTCTCACATCTTGGATTGCTGCTGACGGACGGCCTTATATGGGCAGGCAGTCAATTACGTGGGAGGCGTGGTGATGGGGGATGCAACTCCGCCTTACACGGCGACCGAGTTGCAGGCTATGGACGTATATATGTACGTAAATAGGATTCAGTTATGACAGTTACACGTAGAATTTCGAAATTAAACCTGCTTAACATTTGTAAGTAACCTGTAAGGAATGAGCCTGCCAAATTTTAGCCTTCTACCTACATGGAAAGTTGGAGAATTAGTGATGAGTGAGTGAGTGAGTCAGTCAGTCAGTCAGTGAGGGCTTTGCCTTTTATTAGTATAGATATCTCTCAATTATAAAAAAAAATCTTGGGAGGGAGAGACTAGGGAGACAAAACGTGATCTTCACGGAACACACTTAAAAGACCTGTGAGACAAAAGAGATTGGCCATGGAGCGTCTTGCGGGGACCTTAAAAATGAGACTTGGTGCCAAGAGATTGACCCAGGACTGTCTCGCAGGGACATAGAACATGAGATTCTTGCAAGACACGCCTTACTTACAACCAATATCAAATAAGACCATGGGCAGCAAAATACTCTGTCGTGTAATCCAGGGCTCTCAGCGCATATAAAGCATATAAGGACAATATGTTATAGATGAATTGTCAATGAATAATCGAAGAAGAAAGAGCAGCACAGAGAAAAGAGTCCCAAAATCGTTGGAGAGAAAAAAATGCAAAAAAGAAACAATAATCTATGAGCAAATTCAGAAAATAAGGAAAGTAATAATCAGCCTGGAACAAGTTGAATAAAAAAAAAAGCAGGTCCAATTCGGCTCAGAAATAAAAGACACAGACTAAAAGACAAAGTAGAACTTCCTAAAGACATTCAAAAACATGCAGAGCAGGTTAGAGATTATGAAAGCCAAAGTAAAGATCGCATTAGCGCAAACAAAGAGAAATTATTACTCAGAGAAATAATGGAAAGGCGAATAGAGATCAAATATATGGAAATAGGTGATATGTCAGAAGTATGCAAATATTGTAAGGCTTTGGAGTTTAAGTCAGAGATTGTCTAATTCGTGTTGCCATCGGGGAAAAGTAGTGTTTATACACAATAAAGGAGGTGTATCCAAGAGAATTAAAAGATTTGATGTTTGGGGAAAGTGAAATCCACAAACACTACAGGCAAAATATCCGAGTCTACAATAATCTTTTCGTATTCGCATTATTCAATGCTCAAGACATAGATTTACACAAGAATGAACCATACGCTATGAGAATCTATGGTCCAGCAACAATTAAAGCAACGACAAGTTTAATTTCCAAGAAACAACAATTTGGTCAGGTGTATATTTTTGATCATAGAGAAGCGATGCAACATAGAATCGAAAGAGTTAAACGATCGGACGTATTAGAAATTATACAGCCAATACTGGATGCAAATCCAGATGTCCAAAAGTATCGCACTTTACACAAAATTTATCTGCAAAACACGGACAAAGAGGCTTTCTTGGATTTCTGTATGAATCAGAAAGACCACACACGCATATATAATAAACCAACATGTGACAACTTATTAGCGATAATAGTTACGAAAGATGGAGATATCAAAACAGAGTAGATATTCCTGTTTATCCAGAAGCAAAACATGAATCAACATTTCTGCCTAATAATTCCCCACATTCCGATCCATTACTCTTTCCTTTGTTTTTTCCAGATGGAGAAACAGGATGGTCATACAATATGAAACACAAATTCAGAAAAACGAATAACACCAACACAATATTTCAGGGCAAAATTAGCGATACATTCCAATGTATTTAACCCACTTCTGTCATCTCAATATCTAACACAACATTACATTATTAATGCGTATCTAAAAGTCGAAGCTAATCGTTTCTTCTTTATTTTGTTTTATCAGAAAGTCTTAATTTTATTGAAAGAACTCGAAATGGTGTTCGGTCAAATCCGAGCATACATTTACACGATCGAATTTCAAAAATGAGGTTTACCGCACATGCATTTATTGGTTACTTTGCAAAAGAAATTATTAACTGCTGATGATGTAGAGATCGTTTTGTCTGTGCTGAAATTCCAAACAGAGAAACCTATCCTGAATTACGGTATAAAGTCATTAAACACATGTCTCACGGACCTCATTTAAAAGATTCAGCATGTTGGGACTCAAAAGAAAGAAAGTGTTTAAAAAAAATTCCAAAAGCTTTCGTTCAAACAACAGATATGACTAAGGCTCGCTTTCCAGATTATCGCAGAAGAGATAATCATCATGAACAACACACTTATCACGGAAAGAAATATGGAAAAATTGTGATGATCGATAAATCAATGATTGTACCATATACCCCGTATTTGCTAAAAAGATTCAATTGTCATATTAATGTCGAATATTATGTGTATCCGGAAAACCAAACACGGGGGTTGGCGAGTGAAGCGAGCAGGGGGCAAAACCCCCTAGTATATATACTGTATATTTATATACCGTGTTTCACCGAAAATAACTAAGACTAAAAGTCTTATATTAATTTTTGCTCCAAAAGATGCACTATGGCTTATTTTCAGGGGATGTCTTATATTTATTCATGTACAACAATATACATTTATCCAAATACAGTCATGTCATCTTCTTCTGGAATATCGTCATAACTCTCCACATTCAAACACTGAATTCCAGCCTGAATTTCTTGCTGCATCAGCCGCTTTTAGGATTCTACAGGATCGAGGTGCGCACTTCGATGTTTGATGAATGGTTTGATGTGGTGAAGCAAAATGCTGACATACAAATGCATTTGTGGTACTTTTATATTCAAGCGTCGCATATTCCCCAAAGTAATGACACGATACATTTTAAAAGTCTCACATACCATCTTCTGTGCCGTCATTTTTTTGTTGCACCTTCACAATACAATCAGAAAGTACAGCAGCGTATTTGAGCCACAGAGAAAAAAATAAGGACATAATGAAAATGTCTATTTTATGATTAAAGTAAAAATTTCAGCTTTAACCTCGAAATGTCCACATTAACCTCGTAGTTTATCATTAAAGCAGACCGTCGTAAACATCATCTTAAAACCTAAGCAGTTGTTAAATCACTATGCGCTTCTGGGGATTCCTCCTGATCTGACAGCAGCAATAGATCACCACACAGAACACATTAAATTTATGATATTCCAGTTCTCTGCACATTTACAATTCTTAGATTTATACTTGATATCACTGTCATGATATACTGCATTAAAATATGTATATTATATTTTACAGATAAATCATTAACTTTGTTTAAATAATGAATACTGCTAATAATTACACATAAGGGATGACACGGTGGCAGAGTGGTATCGCTGCTGTCTCGCAGGGAGTCACGTCCCTTGTGATCCCTGCCTGGAGTTTGCATGTTTTCCTGGTGGGTTTCCACAGTGTGCTCAGTTTTACATCCAAAGACATGAAGAATTGGGGATTTAGTGAAGCTACAATGATGCCAGTGTGTGTGTGTGTGTGTGTGTGCTTGTGTTCACCTTGTTGCGATGAGCTGATTCCCCCGTCCAGGAATTTTGTTTCTGTCTTGCTCTGATGCTGCTGGAATGGGCACATCCCCAAATTGAAGGATTTAATCATTAAACCTCCTTTTCAGAGATATTGTGGCAAGGTGTCCTCGGAATTTATTGGATGTTTCGGGCACACGCGTCGCATCGCATGAAGTATAAACCTGGCCTTAGTCACCTTACTTTTCAGCTGACAATCTAGACTAGGGCTTATTTTTGGGGTAGGGCTTATATTACAAGCAGCCTGAAAATCATGCTAGGGCTTATTTTCGGAGTAGGTCTTATTTTCGAATTTTCCAATGTCTCTCTGTCTGTATGTCTGTCCGCTTTTCACGAGAGAACTGCTTAACAAATTTTGATCAGTTTTTTTTTCTATAATTTACTTGAACATTCCGTTGATTATGCAACTTCTCTCATCGCGCTAAGCGTCATAGTTTGGTTGCAGCACCAATTTATTTGCATAAATCCAAGGCTACGGGGCCGAGGGGAGGGGGAGGGAGGTGGGACCTCAGGAGTAGGGAGCCAGGTAGGGCCCTCCTCACTCACACGCCAACCTCCATTCAATGTGTTGGAGAGTACCTTGCCTCCGCTTAGCTAGTAATACCTGTTTGTTCAGCAGACATTATCATCTAGAGATCGTTAAGGAGTAATGTTTGACGTTTTTGAGAGAGAGATCACAACTACGTTTGCTTTAGAGGTATCACGGCCATTTGCTGTTCTCCCGATGCAGGGGATGCTCTCCCATCAGAACTGAACACAATCAGATTCAGTGGCATTGTTTAATGTTGGAGCGCACCTATCTTCAGCTTGGCCAGACATACCTTCCCAACTTTTTACATTTTTGGCAAAAAGATCACAGCTACATTATTGCCTCTGACAGCAAAACCAAAAATACTGTATATCAAGAGGCCCTCGGATACAACAGCTAACAATATAAATTCTTCTCAATACAAATTATTAATTTTTTTTACATTTTTTTATTGATTTTTAAAGTTTGTCCTTTTTCACTACTATGTGGGTGCAGCCGCGGGTGACAGCTAGGACATGTATATATATATTACATAGTGTTTCACCCTTATTTGGGCTCATCAGGCATACACACTCCACTGCACCCCTCACGGGGATCGAACCTCGGACTTCAGCATCAGAGACGAAGTCCCTTTACACTGTGCCACAGCGTGTAGTTCGTTTATTTGACAGCTTAGAGATTGGAGTAATTACATTCATAGCATCTGTAGTCTGAGTCTCGATCTGATTGTATGGGTGGTTACCTTCCAGGTAACGCATGTGGTTGGTCTGCCAGTCTGCAAACATCCACCATGGGCCCTCTCAGTTGCGAGAAGCAGATCATAGAATGTTACATAGTTTACTGTCAAATAATGCAAAAAGTACACGACACGTGTTTTGCCCTTATCAGATCGAGACTCAGACTACAGATTCTATGAATGTAATTGCTCCGATCTCCCGGCTGTCAGATAAACAAACCACATTTCATGGCGCAGCGTAAAGTGTCTTTGTTGCTGACGTCCGAGGTTCGATCCCCATGAGGGGTGCAGTGGAGTGTGTATGCCTGATGAGTCCAAATAAGGGCGAAACACGTGTCATGTACTCTTTGCATTATTTAACAGTAAACTATGTAACATTCTATGATCTGCTTCTCGCAACTGAGAGGGCCCAGGGCGGATGTTTACAGACTGGCAGACCAACCACATGCGTTAAATGGTAGGTAACCACCCATATAATCAGATCGAGACCTAGACTACAGATGCTATGAATATATATATATATATATATATATATATAGTATACAGTGGTGTGAAAAACTATTTGCCTCCTTCCTGATTTTCTTTTTTTTTTTTTTTTTTATTTATTAATTTTATTACAATCAATACATAGCAATCAAGTTTTTACAAAAAAAAGAATTATGCTAAGAACAAATCGATCCCCACCCTTGAGAGAGAGAGCAAGCCAAGCGGTGTAAAATTTAAGGCTTTTAAAAATACCTAAATCAACAAATTCTCTGTGCTTTATAAAATCATTTCAAAATATTACTGATTAGATCCTGCCATGTTTTGAAAAAGTCTGCACAGATCCTCTAACTGAGTATTTGATTTTTCCAATTTTAAATAATATAACACATCAGTTTCCCACTGACTTAAAGAGGAGAGTTTGGGTTCTTCCAGTTTATCAGAATAAGTCTGCGTGCCAACAGTGTAGTGAATGCAATCACAATTTGTTTGTCTTTCTCCACTTTAAGACCCTCTGGAAGAACCCCAAACACAGCTGTTAATGGGTTAGGAGGGATTGTGAGTCCAAGACTGTCTGAGAGGTAATTAAAATTATTTGTCCAGAATAATGTTAATTTGGAGCAGGCCCAGAACATGTGACCTAGTGAGGCTGGGGCTTGGTTGCAACGTTCGCAGGTTGGATCATGCCCTGGAAACATTTTGGAGAGTTTTAGTCGAGACAGATGTGCTCGATATATAATTTTGAGTTGTATAATTGTATGCTTTGCATATGGAGCTTGAGTGAATTCTCTGCATTGCTACTTTCCACTCCTTTTCTGATATATTAATTGAGAGGTCATTTTCCCAGTGTCCTCTTGGATCTTTGAAAGGAAGGGATTGTAAAAGGATTTTATATATTGTAGAGATGGAGTCTAACTCCTTGAAATTGAGCAATAATTTTTCCAGCGTGGATGAGGGTGCAAGATGAGGAAAATCTGGAAGGTTCTGTTTAACAAAGTTCCTGATTTGAAGATAGTGAAAGAAATTTGTAGCTGGAATGTTAAATTTGGAATGTAATTGTTCATAGGATGCAAAGACGTTGTCTATATAAAGATCTCTAAGCAAGTTAATTCCAAATTTTTCCAGATATTAAAACTGCATATGTTTGTGAGGGTTGAAAGAGGTGGTTCTTTTGCAGGGTGCCACAGAAAGAAGCTTCTCCGTCTTAAAATGCTTTCTACATTGGTTCCAGATTCTAAGTGAGTGGAGCACAATTGGGTTATTAGTGTATTGCCGATAACGTGTGTTTATTGGAGCACAAAGCAAGGAATACAAAGAAGTACTGCAGGATTTTACTTCTATTGCGGTCCATGCCTGTGTATGTTCTTCTATTTGTGTCCAGGTTCTTATCGACTGTATATTTGCGCCCAGTAATAAAACTGGAAGTTAGGTAGAGCCATGCCGCCTTCTGCCTTTTGTCTTTGTAGGGTCGCTCTTTTGATGCGTGGATGTTTAGAATTCCAAATAAATGAGGTTATTGTTGAATCTAATTGCTTAAAGAACGATTTATTAATGTATATTGGTATGTTTTGAAATAAAAAGGAGCTTAGGAAGAATATTCATCTTAACAGTGTTAATTCTTCCAGCTAGTGTGAGATGAAGGGTTGACCATCTATGCAAGTCTTGTTTAATTTTTTCCATGCAGACGACGAAATTTTGTTGATAAAGAGCTTTATGTTTACTTGTGATGTTAACCCGAGGTATTTAAACTGTTCTGCAATGATAAAAGGAAGGGTGTCTAATCTAATATTATATGCTTGCGAATTCACGGAAAGAGTACACTTTTATTCAGATTAATTCTGAGACCAGAGAGCTTTTGAAATTCTGTGAGTGCTGCTAAGACTGCAGGCACAGAATTTTCTGGGTCCGATATATACAGTACCATGTCATCTGCATATAATGAGATTTTCTGTTCCAGTCCTTCTCTGCTAATCCCCTTTATCTGATCAGTATTTCGACAATGTATTGCCAGTGGTTCAATGGCAATTGCAAACAGCAGTGGTGACAAAGGGCATCCTTGTCTTGTGCCACGTTCTAGTTTAAAGTAGTCTGAGCAAATGTTATTGATGCAAACTGAAGCTTCTGGGTTAGTATACAGTAATTTAATCCATGCACAAATGTTGGGCCAAACCCAAACTTCTCCAAAATAGTAAAAGGTATTTCCATTCAATCATGTCGAATGCTTTTCTGCATCCAATGATAATAATATTTCTGGGGTGTTTGATTTAGTTGGTGAGTATATTACATTAAACAGGCGTCGAAGATTTGAAGATAAGTGTCGGCCCCTAATAAATCCAGTTTGGTCTTGTGATATTACTGAGGGAGCACTTTCTCCATCCTTCTAGCTATGATTTTAGAGAGTATTTTAACGTCGTTATTCAGAAGTGAAATTGGTCTGTATGATGCACATTGTAATAAGTCCTTATTTTGTTTTGGAAAGACAGTGATTAGTGCTTGGCGAAAGGTTTGTGGAAGAGATTGGTTATCTCTGGCTTCTGTAAATGTTGCTAATAGGAGGGAGCTAGCTGAGCGGAGAATTTCTTGTAAAACTCTGCAGGGTAGCCGTCAGGGCCTGCTGCTTTTCCACCTTGGAGTGACTTTATAGCATCCAGTAATTCTGATAATGACAGAGGTTTATCGAGTTCCTCCACACTAAAAGCGTCAATTTGTGGTATCTGTAATTTATCCAGAAATGCATTAGATTGTATATTGTCTTCTTTAAACTCAGTAGTATATAGGGATTTATAGTAGTCTCTAAAAGTGTACATTATATTTTTGTGTTCGATGATTTTATCTCCGTTCGTGTTAGTAATTACGAGATTGCGTTGTACATCTTGCTTGTGAATTTGTTGCTAAAAGCTTATTAGCTTTCTCTCCATGTTCATAATAATGATGTCTGGATTTGTAAATTAGTTGTTCGGTTTCTTTAGTTGTCAAGAGGTTTAATTCTGAATGTAGAGCCTGCCTCCTCTTATGTAGAGTCTCGCTTGGTAGTCTGGCATGTTCTTCATCTATTTTAGTAATTTCGCTTTTATCTCTGCTACTTTCTTCGCTTCGGATTTATTTCTGTGGGAAAGATATGAGATAATCTGTCCTCTTAAGAAGGCCTTAAGAGTTTCCCAGAGTATTCCTGCAGAGATCTCAGGGGATGTATTTGTCTCTAGAAAGAATTCAATTTGTTTGGATATAAATTCAGTACAATTCTCGTCAGCTAATAGAAGCGGATTGAGGCGCCATCTGGGGTGAGTGTATGGGGCTTAGTAATTTCAGCTCCAAGATCATCGGAGCATGGTCTGAAATAACAATAGCATCGTATTTACAAGATTTAATCTTAGGCAAGAAGTTATTATCTATAAAGAAGTAATCAATCCTTGAGTAGCAATGATGTACTGGTGAGTAGAAAGAATATGTTCTTGAATTTGGGTTTAAAACCTCCAGGGATCTGATAAGTTGTGATCAGTTATAAACTTTGTAATTATCTTTGCGGTGTTAGTTGCGTTCCCCTGTGGAGGAAGTCTTATCTAAAAGTGGATTTAGAACACAATTAAAGTCCCCAGCCATTATAAGTTTATGAGTGTTCAGATTGGGAATGGATGCAAATAAATTTTGTATAAATTCCTTATCATCAACATTAGGTGCATAAACATTTATCAAAATCATTTTACAGTTAGATAAGTCTCCCATGACCATCACATATCTCCCTTCAGGATCCAATACTACATCTGATGCTACAAATGGTACTGTTCTATGTATGAGAATTCCCACCCCTCTAGTTTTCTTTGTAAAACTAGAATGGAACATTTGGCCAGTCCAGTCTTTTGCAGCGGAACTGATCCTTACTTAGTAAGTGGGTTTCCTGTAAAAATACTATTTTAGCATTTAGACCTGTTAGGTGAGAAAGTACTTTCTTTCTCTTTAATTCGTGATTCAGGCCTTTAACATTCCAGCTTACGAAGTTAACTGTCCCATCATGGAGACACTGATTCTGAGTTTTTGGTGTCATATTATAGTCTTAACTGGAAGTGAAATAGTTTAGGTCTTAATTTCCTATTCCCCCAAGAGTTGTTGCCATGCAGCTTATTATTACGTTGATAGTTATAATTATAAAGATTGAGATGATAGATTAGATATAGATCAAGCCTGCTCTCTTTCTCTTCCCCTTAACCCCCACCCTCCCTTTTGCCTCCCCAGGTGAGGCTAAAACCCACTTCATGCAGTCCCAGTCCTCTGACATACCCAGAGACAGAGCACGTCCAAAGCACATCAAGCCCCCATGCAGTGGCGCTTTAAGGTTAAAAGATAGAGATATCTGTTACCAATATAGTCTTTAAAAGAGGAAAAGAAAAAAAAAAAAGAAAAGAATTTTGCACTTAATATATATATATATATATATATAATCTTCATCAATTTTAGTGCATTAAGATGATATCCCCAGATAATAAACCCAGGTGATGGTGTTAAAGATGTGTCCAAAACAAGCATAACAAGTCTTAATGCAGTAATAGCAATAACAGCAAACCAAGGGTATGATATTGAACAGTCTCATTTAGGGTACACATGAAATAATTAGAAAAGAAAAAGAGGAGGAAAACGTAATTAAGCACAATAAAACATAAACATTTAGCGCCCTAGTAATACTAAGTAATGATAAGTAATAAGTAAGTAATAATAATATAAGAATATGAGAATATATGCTGATAAAAACCCGTATTTTAAAAACAAATAGATCAGACAGTAGATTATTAATCCTAGCTTTATCATTTACCGCCATGACTCACAATTATGTATCAGAATAGTCCCGGGATCAGCTTTCTTAATTCATTTTCTGCCTCCTCCTTGCTAGCGAAAACATAGAAATGACCCTGCCATTCCACTTTCAGTTTTGCGGATACAGGAGGCCGTATTTGACATTGGCTTGCCGTAGCAGCTGTTTAATATTATAGAAGGCGCGTTTGATAGCTGTTGCTGGAGAGAAGTCAGGGAAGACGCGAATGTGGCTATTTTCATATATAATATCTTCCTTTTTTCTGAGGAGTTCCATCACCTCTAACTTAAATGATAATCGTTCAAAACGAACTATAAAAGATCTTGGTCGGGGTCTGACGGTGTTTGATCCGCGCTGTGATAAGCGCTGCTATCTCAGATTCTGCTTTAAAGTCGCCCCCGATTATTTTAGAAAAAAGTTCAGTTGCGAATTTCACAGGGTTTAAACTTTCTCGATTCTCCGGCAGGCCTTCAATTCTGACATTATACCTTCTATTCCCATCTTCTAAAGCAGCCAGTCTGTCTCCAAGTTTTTCTCCGAGTTTTTTACATTCCGAACTGACATTTACTGCTCTTTCCTCGGCACTGGCAGCTAGATGTTCGGCTATTTCGATCCGATTCGTGAATGTCTCACTAAGATGCTCCAATTGATCAGCAAGCGTGCTCAGTTTAACCGAGTTTTTCTCAATGCGCTCTTCAATTTTACCCAGCACCTGTCGAAGTTCAAGTTGTACCTCTTGACGCAGCCTTTCATTTGCCTGTTGGATTTCCTGTTGGATTTCCTGTCGCAGACATTCATTGGCCTGTTTCATCTCCTGTTTAATTCCTGTTTCAGTCTCTCAAGTGCCTTTGCCGTTGCTTTCTCATTAGCCTTCTCGCTTTTCTTTATATCTTGCGTGAGCTCAGCGAGCAACACTTTCAGTTCAGATAGCTCAAATGTGCCTTCTTGTACGTAGATGAAGCAGCAGACTCTGCTGAAGCGGTGTCCCGCTGCTCCAGTCCCGCGTAATTGCGTAACTGAAGCCGCGGACCTCCCGGCCTTTTCCAGTTTCAGGTAATCCTCTCCAATTGGCGAGCTATCCACATCTGCACTCACGATCGCACCTTCGCTCCCCTTTTCGCTCTCAGCCGGCGATGTAGCGGACCGTGGTCCCGAGGAGTCTGTACTTTCGCCCATCTGATCCAGGTCTGTCTCTGAGAGGCCGTATCTCGAACTAGGGCTTGCTGATCGCAGCTTGGATGTAGCTTTAGTCTTCGATTCTTTCGGACCCCCCTTCTTGTTGGCCATGTTTATATGTGTTTACATATACTGTAGCGTCCCTCTCGGGTTGAATAAATACAGGATATCTCAGAATAATAAGCAAATAATATGAAAAATAGCACCACTGCTAGCGGAGCTCCACTTCAGACTCTCTCGCATCGGACGAGACCAAATCCCTCCTTCCTGATTTCTTATTCTTTTGCATGTTTGTCACACAAAATGTTTCTGATCATCAAACACATTTAACCATTAGTCAAATATAACACAAGTAAACACAAAATGCAGTTTTTAAATGATGGTTTTGTTTTATTTAGGGAGGAAAAAAATCCAAACCTACACGACCCTGTGTGAAAAAGTAATTGCCCCCTTGTTAAAAAATAACCTAACTGTGGTGTATCACACCTGAGTTCAATTTCCGTAGCCACCCCAGGCCTGATTACTGCCACACCTGTTTCAATCAAGAAATCACTTAAATAGGAGCTGCCTGACACAGAGAAGTAGACCAAAAGCACCTCAAAAGCTAGACATCATGCCAAGATTCAAAGAAATTCAGGAACAAACGAGAACAGAAGTAATTGAGATCTGTCTGTCTGGTAAAGGTTATAAAGCCATTTCTAAAGCTTTCGAACCACAGTGAGAGCCATTATCCACAAATGGCAAAAACATGGAACAGTGGTGAACCTTCCCAGGAGTGGCGGCCGACCAAAATTACCCCAAGGCGCAGAGGCGACTCATCCGAGAGGTCACAAAGACCCCAGGACAACGTCTAAAGAACTGCAGGCCAAACTTGCCTCAATTAAGGTCAGTGTTCACGACTCCACCATAAGAAAGAGACTGGGCAAAAACGGCCTGCATGGCAGATTTCCAAGATGCAAACCACTGTTAAGCAAAAGAACATTAGGGCTCGTCTCAATTTTGCTAAGAAACATCTCAATGATTGCCAAGACTTTTGGGAAAATACCTTGTGGACTGATGAGACAAAAGTTGAACTTTTAGAAGGCAAATGTCCCGTTACATCTGGCATAAAAGGAACACAGCATTTCAGAAAAGAACATCATACCAACAGTAAAATATGGTGGTGGTAGTGTGATGGTCTGGGGTTGTTTTGCTGCTTCAGGACCTGGAAGGCTTGTTGTGATAGATGGAACCATGAATTCTACTGTCTACTAAAAAATCCTGAAGGAGAATGTCCGGCCATCTGTTCGTCAACTCAAGCTGAAGCGATCTTGGGTGCTGCAACAGGACAATGACCCAAAACACACCAGCAAATCCACCTCTGAATGGCTGAAGAAAAACAAAATGAAGACTTTGGAGTGGCCTAGTCAAAGTCCTGACCTGAATCCAATTGAGAGGCTATGGCATGACCTTAAAAAGGCGTTTCATGCTAGAAAACCCTCAAATAAAGCTGAATTACAACAATTCTGCAAAGATGTGTGGGCCAAAATTCCTCCAGGCTGTAAAAGACTCATTGCAAGTTATACAAAGCGCTTGATTGCAGTTATTGCTGCTAAGGGTGGCCCAACCAGTTATTAGGTTCAGGGGGCAATTACTTTTTCACACAGGGCCATGTAGGTTTGGATTTTTTTTCTCCTTAAATAATAAAAGCCATCATTTAAAAACTGCATTTTGTGTTTACTTATGTTATATTTGACTAATGGTTAAATGTGTTTGGTGATCAGAAACATTTTGTGTGACAAACATGCAAAAGAATAAGAAATCAGGAAGGGGGCAAATAGTTTTTCACACCACTGTTTATATATACAGTATATATATTCTTAATATAATGCAAAATGCAGTAGCAAAATAATTAAGGGGGCAAATAGTTTTTCACACCACTGTTTATATATACAGTATATATATTCTTAATATAATGCAAAATGCAGTAGCAAAATAATTACTAAATAAAACAA